>NW_008824716.1:1025399-1041349 GCF_000699105.1 Pygoscelis adeliae
GCATATTGGGCCCTCTGTTCCCCTCAGAAGGGAATTGTCTATGACTATTACCCTCCTTTTTTTCTTAGCAGAGGCAGTCGTAATGCGTGGGGCTGACTGCCTCACCCTAGGCAACCCTCTGGGTGGACCTTCATCTACATCCTCATTTGCCTGGCCTTCAAGTTCCAGAGCCCCATATCTGTTCTGTAAGGGCAACTGGGACGTGAGGAAGGCCAGGCGGGGCATCGCCTGGCACCCCGAGCGGGGACCTGTTTCCATTCCCCCCCATCACTTATGTTCTCCCTGTGGGCAAGAGGCCAGCCGATCCTCTGCTTCTTGTGGAGCCACTTCGTGGCTGGTTTCATCACCATGGCTTTGGTTTCTACGATCACAGGTTGTTCTTTGAAGAATACAGACTACTGGGGAGATGGGATCAACCTATCTAGAAGACACAGGAGAATCTTTGCTAGCAGATTGGCTGACTTAGTTAATCGTGCTTTAATCCGTCAAACTTGCAGGGTAGTATCCAAAGCTGTGACACCTGCATATTCGTAAGACACATAGTAGATGAGCACACCTACCAGACTACTGAGGAATGCTCCTCAACACTTTCCAAAGGCAGGAACCCTAGGTCCAGCCACCTCAAGTGTATGTATACCAGCACATGTAGTCTGAGGCAACAAACAGGAGGAACTGGAGCTCCGTGCCCAGTTTGAGAGTTATGATGTCATAGGAATAACAGAAACTTGGTGGGAAAGCTCACATGACTGGAAAACTACAATGGGTGGCTACAAACCCTTTTGGAAAGATAGGAAAGGAAGAAGAGGATGTGGAGTTGCACTTTATGTAAAAGAGACATTTGAGTGTATGGAGGTGAGCTATGGGGACCATGATAGTTCTTATCAAGCACCATTAGATCAAGATTAGAGGGATCATCACCAAGGAGGATCTTATGTTAAGTATCTGTTACGAACTTCTCAATCAGGATAATGAGGTCAACAAAATCTTTTTTTGACTGCTCAAGGAAGTTTCAGGCCAACAGAACTGGGTCCTCATGGATGACTTCAATTACCCAGACATTTGTTGGGAAAACAACACAGCAGTGCAAGAGTTGCCCACCAGGTTCCTGGAATGCTTCCTGCTACAGATGCTGGACATGCCAACTAGGAACAGCACATTACTAGATTTACTGCTCACAAACCGAGAAGACTTACTTGACAACATAACTGCCAATGGTAGCCTTGGATATAGTGGCCACAACATTGTGGAGTTTAAGATTCTGCTGAGCACGCTGAAGACCAATAGTAGGACAAAGACCCTGGATTTTAGAAGAACCAACTTCAATGTGCTCAGAGCCCAGGGATTCCATAGGAAGCATCCATGGAGGGCAAAGGAGCTTGTGAGTGCTGGGAGGTATTCAATAATAGCCTCCTGGAAGCACAAGAACAGAAAAGGAAAGGGAGAAGGCAGAACAAGAGTGGTGAGATGAACACATCAGAAGGGAGAGCTGCCTTACAGAGAGACCTGGACAGGCTGAAAGAGTGGGTTAGCAAGAGCAGTATGAATTTTAACAAAGAAAAGTGCAAAGTCCTGCACCTGGGACGGAATAACCAAAGAGCCCAGTACAGGCTAGGATCTGTGTGGCTGAGGAGCAGCCTTGCCAAAAGGGACCTGGAGGTCCTGGTGGACAACAAGCTGAACACGAGTCAGCAGTGCACCACTGCAGCAACAAAGGCAAATTGGATCCTGGGCTGCGTCCACAGGGGCATTACTAGCAGAGATAAAGACATGATTATCCCACTCTACTCAGCATTTGTCAGGTCCCACCTGGAGTACTGTGTCTAGTTCAATTCAAGACAGATGTGGAGACTAGAGAGGGTCCAAAGGAGGGCCACAAAAATGATCAAAGTGCTGGAGAACCTGTCCTATGAGGAAAGACTGAAGGAGCTAGGTCTTTTCTCCCTGAAGAAGAGAAGGCTTGGGGGAGACCTCATCACAGTATTCCGGTACTTAAAGGATGTCTACAAAGAGGACAGAGTTCTCTCTTCACAAGGAGCCACATGGAGAAGACAAGGGGCAATGGGTACAAGTTGCACCGGGAGAGGTTTCATCTCAACATAAGAAAGAAATCTTTTACAATGAAAACAATCATTCACTGGAACAACCTCCCCAGGGACATGGTAGAGTCTGTATCACTGGAGGTTTTCAAGGTGCAATTGGACAAGGTGGTAGATAATGTCATCTAAGCTCCCTTTCCCATAAAAGTTTGGATCAGATGATCTTTGAGGTCCCTTCCAACCTGGCCTGTTCCATGATTCTGTTCTATGATTCTAAATTTTCCATTCAGGATATTGTATTACCTCATTTCAGATAAAGGTCAATCTGATGTCAGAAAATGAGCAGTCATTTTTCACTTGCTCTTTGCACAAGCATCCATGAGCTTGTAGAACAGAGAACTGTGCCTGCGGGCTACAGAGGATTTGCTTTCTGTAAGGTCTCTACTACACATTGTGTTTGCTTTTTCATTAACAATGATCTTCCTCTTTACATGTTTAATTTGAATCAGTCTTAGTTGTTGCTGTCCTTTAAAGTACAAAATCCTGTAGAGTGGCCCAAGAACTCTACCTGATTTAAAGGCAGAGTTCTGTACTTACCATGGTAGCTATGTCTGCAGTACCTATTTCTATCCTACTAGGTTTAAAATCTTACTAGGTTTAAAATGGGCCTGAACATTTGCAGTTGTTTTAGATTAACCCCGATAAGGAGCTCAGCCCCACACAGCTGCTCGCTCACTCCCCTTACAGTGGGTGGGGGACAGAATTGAAAGGGCAAAAGTGAGAAAACTTGTGGGTTTGGATAAAGACAATTTAATAGGTAAAGGAAAAGGTGCATGTGCAAGCAAAACAAAATAAGGAATTCATTCACTACTTCCCATTGGCAGGCAGGTGTTTATCCATTTCCAGGAAAGCAGGGCTCCATGATGCGTAACGCTTACTTGGGAGGACAAACGTCATAACATCAAATGTGTGTCATAACACCCTTTCCTCCTTCTTCCCCTAGATTTTGTTGCTGAGCACAACATCATACAGTCTGTGATATCTATTTGGTCAGTTGGTTGTCAGCTGTCTTAGTTGTGTCCCCTCCCAACTTCTTGTGTACCCCCAGTCTACTTGCTGGTGGGGCAGAGTGAGAAACCAAAAAAACCTTGATGCTGTGTAAGCACTGTTTAGCAATAGCTAAAATATCAGTGTGTTATCAACACTATCTTCATTACAAATCCAAAACATAGCACCATACAAGCTACTATGAAGAAAATTAACTTTATCCCAGACAAAACCAGTACAGCAATGAAAGACTGTAATGCTTGTGATATAAAAAGCCATGAGTTCCTAATACCAACTAAGTTTTGCTTGCTAAAAATAAACCAGAGCAGTCTTAAAGCTGTTCTAACTTACAAAGCAGACAGAATCAATTAAGAGCATAGAATTAATTGTTTATTCTACTAGGCAGGTCCTAAATAAATACTAGTTCCACTGAACAGAAAAACCTGGACTGCTGTGCTTTTTGTTCACAAAACAAGTTTAACTCATCAAACTGCACAAGCCAAAGTTAATAAATAAATATGTAACATGCAACATGTAAATAAATCCTATATTGAAACTTGAGAAAATAAATAGGATGCAGGAAGCCAAGGAATTTGTTGCTTTTCTTTGCTTGAACAACAAATCCACAGTCATCTATCTGGGTGTGAGATAAATCTCATTTGACTTGTTTGGGCTTGCATGACAAAGTTTGCCTGGGTGGTTGTAGGATGTCTGCCTATACCTGTATTGTTTCCTAATGTTTGACTGTTACCCTTTCAAATGAGTTTGACTTTGAAGATGCTATCGTGGAAAACATAAAGTGTACATTATTCAGAAACAGAAAGATTGTATGGTATGCCTCCATGTTTTTATCAAGGTTAAAGAGCTAAAATCTACTAAAAAGGGTAATGAACTGTGTTCATACCTGGTAGGATTCCCTTGCTTCTTTTCCTTCACTGGCTTTGTATGTTGGACAGTTTTAGCTTAAGAGTTTCAGATGTATTTTAAACTTATAGTTTTCTGAAACCCCCAGTCTACTTGCTGGTGGGGCAGAGTGAGAAACCAAAAAAACCTTGATGCTGTGTAAGCACTGTTTAGCAATAGCTAAAATATCAGTGTGTTATCAACACTATCTTCATTACAAATCCAAAACATAGCACCATACAAGCTACTATGAAGAAAATTAACTTTATCCCAGACAAAACCAGTACAGCAATGAAAGACTGTAATGCTTGTGATATAAAAAGCCATGAGTTCCTAATACCAACTAAGTTTTGCTTGCTAAAAATAAACCAGAGCAGTCTTAAAGCTGTTCTAACTTACAAAGCAGACAGAATCAATTAAGAGCATAGAATTAATTGTTTATTCTACTAGGCAGGTCCTAAATAAATACTAGTTCCACTGAACAGAAAAACCTGGACTGCTGTGCTTTTTGTTCACAAAACAAGTTTAACTCATCAAACTGCACAAGCCAAAGTTAATAAATAAATATGTAACATGCAACATGTAAATAAATCCTATATTGAAACTTGAGAAAATAAATAGGATGCAGGAAGCCAAGGAATTTGTTGCTTTTCTTTGCTTGAACAACAAATCCACAGTCATCTATCTGGGTGTGAGATAAATCTCATTTGACTTGTTTGGGCTTGCATGACAAAGTTTGCCTGGGTGGTTGTAGGATGTCTGCCTATACCTGTATTGTTTCCTAATGTTTGACTGTTACCCTTTCAAATGAGTTTGACTTTGAAGATGCTATCGTGGAAAACATAAAGTGTACATTATTCAGAAACAGAAAGATTGTATGGTATGCCTCCATGTTTTTATCAAAGTTAAAGAGCTAAAATCTACTAAAAAGGGTAATGAACTGTGTTCATACCTGGTAGGATTCCCTTGCTTCTTTTCCTTCACTGGCTTTGTATGTTGGACAGTTTTAGCTTAAGAGTTTCAGATGTATTTTAAACTTATAGTTTTCTGAAGACATTTCATACTTTAGAAAGTAACTGGCACTTCAACAGCAGTCTCAGCAGAGCAAAAAAATGCTGGAAGAGCAGACATTCATTCTCATTTCAAGAAGTAGCCACCTGAGGTCAAGACTAAGGAACATTGGCAAGAAGTCTGCAGATGCACTGCTTGTTCTGTACCTATTCTGCAGACATAAACGACTACTCTTTCCAGAATTGTCACAGTGGTAGATTCCATAGCCAATAAATTAATATTTTCCTGTAAGCTTCAAACTTTCATATGTATGAAATAAAGTCTAGGAAGTTGTGGTAAAGATATTTTAGCAGTATGCCATATTATTAACTGACAGTGAAGCCATAAAAGAATTACAGTCTTCTGGGTAATTTTTGCTAACATAACCATACTTACATCATCATGTCCTCTCCACATGCCTACTGAAAATCATTCTGAAAAATATCTTAGGGAATTAAGGAGGTTAGCTGTAAGTAGCAATTGTTACTTACTCTCCTCTGTAAAACTCCACATTCATTTATCTCAAGACAAGTATATGAGGTTTAAGGGAGCCATAATATTTAAAAGATTTTTCTGAAAAATAATTTGAAAACTATTGTCAAAAGTAAAAAATACTACCTGAAAAGTGGGAATGCCCATATCCCAGTGGCATGAAGCTCCTTTTTAAAGTCTTAATGGAAAACATAAAACCTTAAATATATCATTCATCTCCAGTTTATTCTGAAATTGTGTAGAGTCAGTAAGAAGATGTATTCTGTATTTAAAGAAATGAACAAAGTATTTTGAGGAGGGTGTTAAAATACCATAAATAATGTCAGCTTTTGGAAACTACTGAGATGTTGGAATATCATAGCTAACCCTAAGGAAAACAGTCTAGAAGACATGAGGCAAAAAGATTGTACAGTGTGCACCTAAAAACTGTGGAAGCATTTGGTAAGCATTATAAACTGCATAGTTCAGCTGTATTATGTTCCTGTGATACCTTGGCATGATATATACACCTACATATCATGCAGAGAGGGACCCACTATAGCTCTTAAGAGCTGAAGGCCCCTTCAAGAGAAAGAAGGAAGCATAGGCCTTGAGCAAAGTACCTAGAGGCATTATACCTTTGAAAGCAAATTCTCTAACATTCAGCAGAATTATTGCTATGGAGTTTTAGGTCAACATATTACCATAAGATGCCATATCAGGGAAAACCTCTTATGCACAAGTCTATCTACCACCTTCCTGCACTTTTGCTACTGCAGAATCACTAATGTAGAGCAAAGACAAAAAATGAATTGAGATAAAATGAAAACAAATCTATGCGTATCATTCAAGAATGAACCATTATGTACTGGACATAAAATACTGTCTTCACTCACACTTGCAATAAGTTTTGACTTTCAGGCTTCCATGCAATTAATTTGGGGCTTACATTAACAACTACTATCATTCATAATGTTAACTTAACTAAGAGAATCCTGTTTGTCATTCTCTGTGCCCTTCTCAAACATTTAAACAAACACACATTCATTTTCATGACAGTTGCAGCAAAACTAACAGGAAAGTCACTATTCCTCTTGCCAACCCCTCCAAAAGCCAGGCAAATAAACAACTCATATTTTAGCTGTTTATTTTTTTACCTCAATTTCTCACATCCTTTAAAGAGTTTATTGTTTTTAACTATCCCACTGTTATTTACTATTGTATAATGTATGCCCCACTCCACATACAATAAGATACATAACACAATTTTCTAACATTTTTAAAGTGGGCAAAGGTTCATTGTCCTGAAAACGTTTATACAAATGTATGTGATGGCGATGATGATGACAGTGATGAAGATATCAGGTCCTATAATCCTAATACTTCCCAATTTTTTCTGGTGGAGTTTCTAAAAGTTTATTGCATTGAAGCTATCAGGTTACACCTGCAGTCTTCTGAGTGTTGCTATAGCAGGATTGTTATGGAAACCTGTGGGGTATGAGAGATTCTTTTTCTTTCTTTCTTTCTTTTCAAGACTATTAGATGTGTAAGCTTTTCTTTGCAGTGAATGAGTTAAAGAAGGGATGTTTCTTTACAAACACTGTAGTATTACCTGAATTAAATGTACAGACAAAATGGCATACTTAGAAGTATACTGATATGACTAAAAATAGAAAAACCCATCTTACAATTGTGTTGAGAAGTCTTCACAACATAAAAAAATATTTCAGACCCAACAGGCCAGTACAGAAAAACTCCTGGAATATTTGGACAATATTAAATATCTAACTGTAAATGAGCCACTGTAAATATTTGATGACACTAGCTGTAACAGTAATGCTGTCCTTTTAACTTACACAACACTGTGATATCACCATTATAATGACAACTGGAAAACATGAAAGGAAATCAAGCATTTCTGCAGCAGAGTTCATACTGAGTTCACTAGGAGATGCCACATCCTTCCAAAGGTATGGGGCTGAAACCAACAGTCTCTTGGGAACTGCAGATACTTTGACTAGATATAAAAATCTTAGAACACTTTAGTATTTTATACATTGATGACTGGCCCCTAGCCATGCTATTTATGAAGCTTGTAATGAGATTACTGAAAGATTATACTTATACCTGCATTTCATCTAACCTAAGTAGGTCTCAGATGCTCTGTTTTGAAATTCATTTTAACTGTTTTCAAGAGAAGTGGACAAGGCTGGTTTTATTTATGTATTTTATTTTGGTATATGAGGTACTGTGAAACAACCATAAAGTTTTTCCTCCAAGCTTTACACAACTAGAGTGAAAACATAACATCTGTTCATATAAAAGAAGGAAGCTGTTGTATACATATCCCTATATGTCAGTATTATGATGGTCAAAGGATTAGAAAGAATTGCAATGAGATGTAAGTCAGAGTAAGTCTTGGTAGAAAATATACCAAAATATTGCAAATATAAGCTTTTGAAATGTGAAGTCTGTGCCTGTATTTATTCTGCTTGTAAAGTGAAGCCTGCCAGTCATTTACTCCTTTCAATTAATCTTCTTTTTATTGGTTATCTTTGAGCCTGGTAACTTTATTATTCCTTTTAAAATCATCTTTAAATAGGAATTAACAGTTTACTAGATTTGGTTTATAATCTGTTTCTTAGTTTCAGACTTCATCAGGGTTTAAGTGGTTCTGCCCTTCTTTCCTCATGTGCTATATAAAGATGAAGGAGCAAAAAAAAGACTTTGTGATGACAAATTTCTTTTTTTTCTTTAATTTTGTGCATGAGTCACTTTACTTGTATAGATGACAAATGCCATCTTTAATTTGACTTGCACATCATTTAGACACTAGTTAAAGCAACACACTGTTTATTAAGGGTTGCGTGAAGTCTTCTAAATGTTCCACAGTAAACCATTCACTTTATCTAGGCTGAAATGCTGTCAAATCTTGCCAAAGTAACCAAAAATCTGAAGTGTTTTATTTTAGCACCTGTTAAATACTTCAGGCAAGTGCAAATAAAATCAATTCTCCTTCTTTTCATAATCATAATGCAACAAGAGAAAGAATCCTATAACCTTCAAGTGAAAATGTATTCCATCTCAATTAATAGCAAAAAAAGTTTTTCTTTCCTGCTCTCTTCTCTCCTTTCCCCTTTCTACCACCATGAGTTAAAATGGCTATAACTGAATGTTTATTTGTTGCACAAATGATGAGTTTTCCACTTTCTTCTTAGCTAATTTATTTTTCATGGATACCTACAAAGAACTTAAAGGCAAAGGGTTCACAATAATTTCTTGTTTAACATGCTGTATATCCCAAACTGACGTTTTTCCTAACTTGTTTGCTCCCATAATTTGTCTTTGACTAAAAGCTTATCTTCCAAATGGTTGTGCAGTTTCAGTATGATGACACAGCAAAAATATCTGTTCATTCTTTTCATATTTTAATATAATGGTTTTGTTAAAAAACACAATATAAACACTGTAATCAAACCACCCCTCCATTTTCTTTTTGTTAAACTAAACAGATTAAACTCTTTTCAAAGTAAATATTTTTTTTCTGCTCTCCAGGTATAATTTTTTACAGCCTTTCAAGGCTTTGAACAGTTCTTTCAAGAAGAACCTCAGCAAAACTTTACTCATTATCTTTAAGATTACACATGCCAAACAACACTGAAGGAGACACGTTGTCTTATTCCTGCTCACAGAAGTAGTACTCCTACAATTTATACACCCAAAGAGCATATTGGTCTTTCTGCCTTTGAGACCTCATCTGAGTTTCCTTTGTATTAAAATTCTTTAGTCATTTTCAAAGTAACAACTTTCCCTGCTCAGTGGGAATGCATTCCTATTTCCTAAATAAACACATTTACCAAGTCAAGATAATTATTGAAAATGAAGTGTTCTTAGACATATATACACATTTAGTGGGCCCAGCTTAACAAATTCTTGCAATAACTCTATAGCTGCCATACGCTCAAAATTATTTACCACTCCACTTATGTGTCATTCACACATTTTAGAATTAATTATATATTTATTTCCAATTTAAAAAAACCCGAACCTGAGCTTCAAAACCTGTTGAATGCCACTTGCAACATCCCCCTTTAATGATGATTTCCCACTGACAACCACTTTTAGCTTAGTTCTTATTCTGTTGAGCTTGAATTTTGCACAGTGCCTGGTGGCCTCTTCCAGCTCTGAAATCTGTGGCTTTCTGAAAATTGTGTTTGACTTCCTTTTTTTGGAGGGCTTTGGGGAACAAAAAGCACTCTCCTCAACACATCCCTAACACATACTGTTTTGAATAAACAAAAATTGTAGTCAAACCACACACCCCACTACCTTCAGCCAGACATATGCTGGGGTCTGCAAGAATTCTTCATCCCTCTTCACAGAAGCGGTCAGATCTGTTCCTGGTGTGTTTCACTTTCTTCCACATTTATCTAAAATTGAGACCTATATCAATTGTTCTGGGGTGCTGAAAGAGATGCCTAATCTTAACCAAGGTCACTGAGCTCAATTCAAGAGTACTGAAACAGATCTAAGACCCTGGGGGGAGGATGAATTAAATGATCGGATCATGCTTTCTGACCTCAAACTCTATGACATTTTTCATGCACCTGGCTTTGACTAGCATGTGGGAAAAAGAAGGCAATTCATCTTTCTGGTTAAAAAAGGAAGCATGACAACCCCCTTTTTGTTTCTTATTTGTAGTCATCTAAATTTTCAATTTGTTTCCTCATCTTGCTATATTCTCATGTCTGTGCTGTTCCTGCTTGGTTTTTGGCAGCCAATTTGGAGCTGCATTTCTTGAGAGTATATAAAACCAACATTGTTATGTGGCTCTTCTGACAGGCAAAGCACTCATGCAAAGCAAGATGAATGGGATGTCAGTTTTTCCTATCAAGGGATCTCCATTTAGTGACCCAGATGAGAACTGAGAGAACTTGTCACAGAGGCGAGACAGACCAGATATGGCTTTAAATGGGGCTCCAAATCTCATATAGTTTTGAAGCAACTGTTAGAACACTGAATTTGTCATAAAAGACTTGTCAGTTCAGAGTTCATTAAGGTAAAAGATGAGAGTGTTTTATCTGGACACTCTTGAGCCCTCCTATGGTAGGAGCAGGGACTAGTTACAGCTCTTGAAAGGAAAAAAAAATATGCTTTTGCAGTGTTTTCTTCCAGCTTCCCTTTGGATTGGATCTCTGTGGAATAGCTCCTCCTGGCATATAAGTATTTTTTTTCCTTGTTTGTCTTTTTCGGTTTCTTTGTTAAACTTGGAGGTGTGTTTGCGATGTCAATTGAAAGTCCCTTGAGACTTGGCTGAGACTTGAGGTGAGGTGTTAAACTTCACAAGACTGAATTGGAACGCTTAAGGTGAGAGACAGGGTTTTAATCACTTGCACTGTGGCTGCCACACTAGAAACTTTGTGACCTTAGCTGAGTTTTCTTTTACTCAGAGTCCAAAATCAATACAGGTATTCATGACTGGAGAAATGACTTGTGTTTAACTTTGGCCCCAAAGTTGGGAAGCATCAGAAAGTGTATTTCTCAGATGTGCAGTTTATAAACTGTGACTCTGAAACCGAATTTTACTATTTTGAATTCCATGTTTTGTAAATAATTCAGAACTGCAGCACCATCCTTGACAGAACACTTAATCCTCCCGCTTCACAGTCATATTTTCTTCACATCACAAAGGTTTGATCTTGTACTGAGTTTACTGATGCACCTTGACATTTTTGGCAGGTAGTAAAAAAAAGATTATTATTATTATTATTATTATTATTATTAAAAAGCTCCTGGAATTTGGGTGGGTCACCTATAGTCTTCCAAAGATTTTATTTTAGCATGCTTATTGTAATGCTAAAACTAGGTATATAAATTGATATAAAATATAAAAATAAATATAAAATATATAAAATATAAAATTGTATAGATGCTGGAAAACAAAGTAGTTCAAATTTACTAGGCAACACTTTTTTTTTTTTTTTTTTTTTTTTTTAAATGGGGAGCTCGTGTCATTTTCAAAGTAACAACTTTCCCTGCTCAGTGGGAATGCATTCCTATTTCCTAAATAAACACATTTACCAAGTCAAGATAATTATTGAAAATGAAGTGTTCTTAGACATATATACACATTTAGTGGGCCCAGCTTAACAAATTCTTGCAATAACTCTATAGCTGCCATACGCTCAAAATTATTTACCACTCCACTTATGTGTCATTCACACATTTTAGAATTAATTATATATTTATTTCCAATTTAAAAAAACCCGAACCTGAGCTTCAAAACCTGTTGAATGCCACTTGCAACATCCCCCTTTAATGATGATTTCCCACTGACAACCACTTTTAGCTTAGTTCTTATTCTGTTGAGCTTGAATTTTGCACAGTGCCTGGTGGCCTCTTCCAGCTCTGAAATCTGTGGCTTTCTGAAAATTGTGTTTGACTTCCTTTTTTTGGAGGGCTTTGGGGAACAAAAAGCACTCTCCTCAACACATCCCTAACACATACTGTTTTGAATAAACAAAAATTGTAGTCAAACCACACACCCCACTACCTTCAGCCAGACATATGCTGGGGTCTGCAAGAATTCTTCATCCCTCTTCACAGAAGCGGTCAGATCTGTTCCTGGTGTGTTTCACTTTCTTCCACATTTATCTAAAATTGAGACCTATATCAATTGTTCTGGGGTGCTGAAAGAGATGCCTAATCTTAACCAAGGTCACTGAGCTCAATTCAAGAGTACTGAAACAGATCTAAGACCCTGGGGGGAGGATGAATTAAATGATCGGATCATGCTTTCTGACCTCAAACTCTATGACATTTTTCATGCACCTGGCTTTGACTAGCATGTGGGAAAAAGAAGGCAATTCATCTTTCTGGTTAAAAAAGGAAGCATGACAACCCCCTTTTTGTTTCTTATTTGTAGTCATCTAAATTTTCAATTTGTTTCCTCATCTTGCTATATTCTCATGTCTGTGCTGTTCCTGCTTGGTTTTTGGCAGCCAATTTGGAGCTGCATTTCTTGAGAGTATATAAAACCAACATTGTTATGTGGCTCTTCTGACAGGCAAAGCACTCATGCAAAGCAAGATGAATGGGATGTCAGTTTTTCCTATCAAGGGATCTCCATTTAGTGACCCAGATGAGAACTGAGAGAACTTGTCACAGAGGCGAGACAGACCAGATATGGCTTTAAATGGGGCTCCAAATCTCATATAGTTTTGAAGCAACTGTTAGAACACTGAATTTGTCATAAAAGACTTGTCAGTTCAGAGTTCATTAAGGTAAAAGATGAGAGTGTTTTATCTGGACACTCTTGAGCCCTCCTATGGTAGGAGCAGGGACTAGTTACAGCTCTTGAAAGGAAAAAAAAATATGCTTTTGCAGTGTTTTCTTCCAGCTTCCCTTTGGATTGGATCTCTGTGGAATAGCTCCTCCTGGCATATAAGTATTTTTTTTCCTTGTTTGTCTTTTTCGGTTTCTTTGTTAAACTTGGAGGTGTGTTTGCGATGTCAATTGAAAGTCCCTTGAGACTTGGCTGAGACTTGAGGTGAGGTGTTAAACTTCACAAGACTGAATTGGAACGCTTAAGGTGAGAGACAGGGTTTTAATCACTTGCACTGTGGCTGCCACACTAGAAACTTTGTGACCTTAGCTGAGTTTTCTTTTACTCAGAGTCCAAAATCAATACAGGTATTCATGACTGGAGAAATGACTTGTGTTTAACTTTGGCCCCAAAGTTGGGAAGAATCAGAAAGTGTATTTCTCAGATGTGCAGTTTATAAACTGTGACTCTGAAACCGAATTTTACTATTTTGAATTCCATGTTTTGTAAATAATTCAGAACTGCAGCACCATCCTTGACAGAACACTTAATCCTCCTGCTTCACAGTCATATTTTCTTCACATCACAAAGGTTTGATCTTGTACTGAGTTTACTGATGCACCTTGACATTTTTGGCAGGTAGTAAAAAAAAGATTATTATTATTATTATTATTATTATTATTTAAAAAGCTCTGGAATTTGGGTGGGTCACCTATAGTCTTCCAAAGATTTTATTTTAGCATGCTTATTGTAATGCTAAAACTAGGTATATAAATTGATATAAAATATAAAAATAAATATAAAATATATAAAATATAAAATTGTATAGATGCTGGAAAACAAAGTAGTTCAAATTTACTAGGCAACACTTTTTTTTTTTTTTTTTTTTTTTTTAAATGGAGTCCTGGTTAGCACAGCCATTTAATTCTTCACAGTATCATGTAAAACATATTGGTATCAAAGCTATGTTTAGAACTAGCTGGCTTTGCTAAAAACATTAATTGGTCATATATGCACTGTAATCATTTATTTTTCCTTATGCCATATGTATATCTTGATGCAGCCCAGTACAATATTCAATATGGGGTACGAATAAACCCCTTGGGTTGTGCTGCACACAATTCTGTTGCAATGACCCCAGGTGTACATGACAGTGACATTTGGAGTCTTTCACTCAGCATCTGTGTACATGAGTATCAATAGTTTTGCAGAAGGAAATGAACTATGACTAAAAATAACACCACACACTTCCCGACAAAGATCCTAGCCCTGCAACTGTACCTCATCTTATGATTTAAAAGAGCTTATGAACAGTAGTATGATTGTCAGATCCTCCAGGTCTGTTCATGTCTTTCTGTTAACCAGCAAAGTATGTTGTAGATAGATATCAGTAAAGAAAAAAGAAAAACACCTTCTTCAGCATTTTCATGGCCTAATAATCTGAATTAAAAAGATATACACCACTCATTATATAGCAAATCTATGGAAGTCACTGCTTTAGACACCAGACTCAGTGGAAGAAAAGGAATAAGATGATACAGATATGATGTTTTGCAGATCTGGTGTCAGAAAATAATTTCCCACAGAAAATTAGTACATGTCCAGCAATATTTCTTCAAGTAGCTACCACTAAGGAACACTGAATGCAACAGCTGATGATTTGAGTTTGATCTAGTATAACAAGATTAAAGGGCAAGTGAAAAGTACTCCACTTATGTATGAACCATCAGCTGCACAAATATAAGACAGGAAACAACTGGCCAAATGGGGATGATCTGGGAATTATAGCGGTTTGCTAACTGAGCATGAGTCAACTGTGTCATGTTGTTACAAAGAAAGCAAATATCAGACTGCTATGTACAAGCAGAGCACCCTCTGCAAAATGCATCCAGTAATCCTGCTTACTCAGCACTGCTCAAGCCTTAGTTGAAATGCTGTGGCCAGCAGTGTGCCCAGAAAGATAGAGGTAGCACAACTGGAGAGGCAATTGTAGGAACTGAACTGTATTACAAACAATTTGTAACCATAAGGACAGTGAAGCATTAGGATAGATTTCCTAAGGATCTCATAAACACCCTGTTCTTGGAAGCATTTGAGATCAGACTGAGGAATTATCAATCAGGAGTGACATACTGGTAGCTGATCCTGCTTTGGACTGAGGAATGGGCTGGATGACTTCTCAAAGTTTCTTCTAGCAACATTTTCTATGACTAATCATTCCCTTAATGTCCCCTTTTCTTAGATAGGTAAAGAAAATGGGTATATAATATCTCATTAGATTTGTAGTTAGACACAAAAAATGATTCTTTCTTCAAAAGAGCTTTAGTAAGACTCTTGAATGTAAAAGCTTTTATTTCATTCTGAATGAAAGCAAGCTTTGTTCTTCCTTTGATCTGAAAAGAAGTATGTTTTCCAAAATAAGGTTCATCATAAGGCAAACTGAATTTTTCTCAAGTTAATTTAGTTTATTTTAGATTTTTGTTTGTATGTTTGTTTTTATTTAATGTAAATTATTTTATCTCTGAAGAACAGAAATCTACTCATAAGCCTCTGCCATGCCTTTTAGTGAACACCAAAAAAAGTGCACTTTCACAAAGTTTGCAGACGTTTCCCTTGATTAGTCTCAAAAACTATGTAAGTACAATCTTGTAAGAAGATTTAGTGTGACTGATGGAAGTGTTTATCTACTTCATGCAATTTAGCAATCAATGGAAGCAGGACAAAGATCAAGGTGGGCTTTCTGACCAGTTTTCCCTTATAATTTGTCAGCCAGGCTTTGTTTCTGTAGTAGCTGGGACTGTGAGGTAAAGGCTTTTTATTTTTGTTTTCAGAAAGTCCAATGGGAATTGATTATTTAAAACATGATATATATTCTGGTTTGTGCAGACATCGTCACTGACTCCTTAACTTTTTTTTGCTAATGTGAAGTTCTTGTAAGTGATTTTATTTTCCAAATCATGTCCTTCATTGAATCTTTGTTGAAGTTATGTCTATGTAGAGGAGAAAATATCTTTTTTTTTTTTTTTTTAAGAACTGGAAAAAATACTGTAAAAGTCAATTTAAAATGATCAACTCTACCATGAAAGTCAATGGAGGGAGAACCTCAAGATACCATTTCC
>NW_008824716.1:1041377-1066910 GCF_000699105.1 Pygoscelis adeliae
AGAAAGGTGTAAACATTAGTCAGAGAGGTTCAGGACTTTAAATCAAAACTGGATGTCTTTCTAAAAGATATATTGTCCCTCAAGCAGAAGATATGAACTTGATGCATGAATTATTGGTTCAGATTTTATGGCCTGTTACACAGGTGGTTGGAATAGTTAATCATAATGATTCTTTCCATCCGTACAGTATATGAATCTGAATTCAGCATGAGGACATTGAGAGGCAAAGAATAACTCAATGAAAGCAAATAATCGAAAAAACAATAACTACAATAATGAAAAAAAAAAAGCCAAAAAATTCCCCTTAATTTTTTACTCTTTTTAAGAGGGTAAAAAAAAAAAAAGGTGTTACTTTCCATTTTCCCTGTTCTCAACTTAACTCCTAATCAATCAAAACAATAATAATGAAAAAGTAAAGATCTATGACTTTGAGACGTGGCCTGACACTTCCTACTTTCTTGCCCACCACTGTGGCAATTGTCATGTTGGCCAGCTCAGTAGGATTTCTGAGATAAAATAAATGCAAGCTGGAAACTAGAAATTATGCTTTCTGGATGAATGATACGGACTCAGTAATAGGAAAACAAGTAACAAATTTGCCGGTGGTATATGAATCAAGAAAAAATTTAGTAGTGTTTCCACCACTGCATTTGTTCTACTGTGCTAATGGTCATGGTAAAAATTTGCTGTAGTCATTAAAGTAGCGGATATAAATGCAGAGCACACAGGGAGCAGAAACACAGAGTAAGAAGTGGCCATTAAAGTCACAATTAGAAATATAACCTTACCTTTTAACAACAGAGTTGTTAACAACACAGCAGACTGCCCTCTCACCACATTGCTGTTTAAAGAGTTCTTTTAAAATAGTCCTCAACTGGCGTGCTTGAAAATGCCACCCTTTAGCAACATGAGAACATAACACATCGAACTGGAAAAGCATTTAATGGTTATCTCTGTATTACTGGATCTGGGAGTGCTTTTAAGTCAATGGTTGCAGGTACACTGTAGCTCTTTCCAAAAAAAAATTCTGCTCTAGTTTTCATGTAAAGAAAACTTGAAGGCCAGACAAGAGGTATAGCCTGCTTTAAAAATACCTCAGAGTCCCTGTTGAAGCACCTCACAGAAGCCCATGGATCATTTAGTTCTAATCACTGCTATTGTAAGCAACTCTATCACACAATATCATCCCAAATTTAGGAAGCTACAGTTTAAAAATCTGTTCTCACTCACCTGTGTTCTCATGACTCACAACTGCAATAGTAAAACATTCAGATATTAAGAACCTTCTTGTAATTTATGAACAAAAGATATTAATTGACAATGCATATCCTTTTATTCTCTTGAAATTTATTCTTTAGCAAAAATAGATCTTCTTTCCACTTCCATTTTACTAGGCTGAAGTCTTCTCCAACACAAAAGGTTTTCCAAACCCTTGATCATATTAGTAATCAGTCTGAAGTCTTACTACCTGAACAAGACCAGAACTGTGTATAGTATTCCAGACAGATACCACTAGTGTTTTGTAAAATACATTAATGCATTACCCTCTCTGCTACAAACCTCCTTCCTGATAGCTGCAAGGATTGTGCTTGTTTCGGGGGGAGATAAACCAAGTGATGTTGAATAGTATTTTCTCTTGTTTTCATTTTCCACTTGTTCGAACACCCTCCACACCTATTACGTATACTAAAACCCCTTCACCAAGGTATTATAAGGATCAGTACATTATTGGCTAATTTTAGCAATTAATAGGAAAAAAGTAAAGAAAAATAAAGAGATGAAGTTGATTAAAGAATTTAAAATTACTGTGGTTGAATTAAAAAATAATGCTCTGATGACATGAAAATGTTTGACAGGAATGTTTCAGTTTCTTTGAAATTTCTGAGGGAAGATATTCTATATGGTTGAAAGTCAAAATAAGACATTTTAATTTCAGTTGTTGTATCTAACATGTTATATATATTCATTACAATTAATATTTAAAAGTATATTGCAGTGGTCTAATGTCATCTGAACAAAATATTTTGAAAGGTTACATCAGTGTTTCAAAAAAAAACCTATTTAAGCCCTTAAGCCATTTAAGCCTTAAAACATTGACTTTTATTCTTATGGGGAATTACAATTATTCAAAATGTAGGAATTTCTTATTGGATAGTAGTTTTTCTTTTCCTACCAGCTCTACTAATACGTAAGTAAAGATTTTGTGGTTTGATAAATTGCTTATCACCAGAGTATCTAAGCACTTTCTAAGAAAAATAGATATAAACAGTATGTATAAGGTAATATATATATAATAATTTAATATGTTTGAAAAAAGATAGCCGTTTGTCTTAAATTACAACTCAGTGTGTTTTAAAGTGTGGGATTCCATACTCAAGGAATTAAGGTATGGCTTAAATCAAGTGCTACAATTTCTGTGACTTATTAGTGACTTATTAGTGACTTGTTAGTGACTTGTTAGTGACTAAGTAAGCTGCTCCTACCCATTAACCCTTAACCATTTTCTTTGTAATATGCACCCATGATCTTCCTTTGAGGAGCGTAGTTCAGGACTGAAATCCAGGAAAGAATCCTGGAATGACCTTTCATCTAATTTTCACAGTAGATTTCACAAGTATAGGATGGAAATAATAATGGAAAGATGTCTTGTCACATAAGCATTTTCAAGCACATTTTAGAGGCAATTTTTGGCACAATCACCAAGCTAGAAATCTTCAGTCCCATTGAGTGTAGGAATACTTTTCCTCAAAAGCAACGGAATTATTGTGACTCCACTGTGCGAGAGAACTCACACAGACAAATGTTGTGACATAGTATAAACCATAGCCTTCCTGAATTAGCAACGGACTTCAAATGCAGAACTTTGCAAGTATGGAAAGAAGGCCATGTGCCAGCACAGCATAGTGATGGTAATAGAAATGCTCTTGCCACATTGCAAGCCAAGATGCAGTGGTGCTAAACAGAAAGCAGCCATGTGAATGTGACGCAGTGGCTGTGCCACACAGAAGATCTGAACTGAACAGAGGATTTAATCTCTTACATTCCCATGTAATGTTACTTTCCTTGGGCTTTAAGCAGGGCACAAGATTTTGGCCCCAAGAGCTTTTAAAGTTATACCTTGGTATATCTCATTCAAGGCGGCCATCAGATCGCAAATTGGCTTATAGCTCAGATGTGTGTTCAAGAAAATGAGAGGTGGAAAGACAAAGGAAGATGATTCCTGATAAAGCTGCTTTTTGACAAGATCTCCCTCCAAAGATCAGAGACTTTAATGGATTTTCTGTTATTTTCAACAAGGTTCAGAACCCATGTCAAATGAATTAAAATCATAAGGAGAAAAAGCTTCATAATGCTGTTTCTGTGGGGTTTGTGTTTTTCAGAAAGCCGTATCCATCACATATGACATTTCGTGTCATTGCGTGGCTGTATGAAGGCAAGCCAAATCCAAACTAGAGGCTTCATGAAGGAATGATCAATCACCCAAGACATTTGGGTTTGGTATTTAGATAAATCTGGACACACAGTATGACTAAAATGGCATGAGAATTTTTTTTTTTTGCATTATTTTTGTGCTCTGTGTTTTTCATGCTTGATAAGATTTGGATTTTTTCCAAACCATTTACCTAGACCTACTTCTTTCTAACTTTTAATATTTGTAATACCCCTGAAATGAGTTTTTCTTGTCATCTGATGGAGAAACTGAAACTGCAGTGGAAAAATGGACAACAGTGTCGGCAGACAGTCAAGTAATTGCAGAGGGAAAACACCACTGTGGGAAAACTCACACGATTAAGCCACTGCTTAAAAATAAATTGTACTCTCAAAGTAAATTTACATTAATGTTATGTAGGGACAACAAGCAGGAACATTCCTAGAACACTTAACTTTACATCTCATTGACTGACAAAACTGAATGCTTTACTACTCAGTATGTTTTCAACAACAGAATTTATTTTCTCTGGTTTACACGTTTTTTTAAGCCCTTCTCTTTTTTCCTCCCTATGCTGAAACTAAACATGAACGTTTCTCTTAATGATAATATAATAATTTTTTTTTAGCATTGAAATAACTGAATTTGGACCAGTTAAAGCCTTTTGTAAAACCCAGAAAGGGTTAGAAGGTATTATACACTACTGTTTCTTCACTGATGCTTTTGAGAAGTTTCCTTTTCCTTCAATTGGAGGACTGCTGTGAGGTCCCCCTGCAGCCACCTCTTCTCCAGACTGCACAGGCCCCAGTCCCTTGCCCCCTCCTTGCAGGGCAAGTGCTCCAGCCTGTACCATTGTGGTGACCCTCCACCAAACTCAGTACAGTTTATTGACATCTTTCTCTTCATACGCTCAGAAAAAAAAAAATGTTTTCTATACAAGTCACATTGCCATAGATCAAACATTTCATTTCTGTGTAACAATTCCTTTCAGCAAGGTTGGCAGTCAGGGTTAGTATATGAATAAGTGTTAGCACATACAGACAGATAAATGCTTCAGAAAGTGATTGCTTATAGAAGAAGTAGGCATTCCCAGCAGGTTTAACAAAACATCCACAAAGGACCCTCGGTGCACTCCAGGAAATCAGTTGTATTGCCCCTGTAATGGTTTTCCTGGGGCATCATCCATGGAAATGGAGATCCACCAGACAATTGCCTGATAAAGCAGAGCTGGTGCAACTGAAAACTGATGTCAAAATAATTTAACCTATTAACCTCCTTAACTTGCCAGCTAAAATAGTGAGCTCATTTTCCATGATCCTGTGCATTTATGTTTTCAATGGAATTTGAGGATGATCAAATGCAAGGCATAATGCACAGACTAAGAATCTCATTTTAAAAAGGAGGATTTTAACTTAAAAACAACTGAGATGACTAAATTTGTAGACAAGATAATTAGGGTTAATAATGTAGTCAATAGACTGAGACAAACTCCTCCTGATGGCAATTTAGTGTACTCCTGAAAAATAAACTACTTTTTTTGCCTTTTTTTCCCCCAATCTCTTTTATTAACTTTTCAAAACTTATGTTCTTTGTATATGAATTCTTCTTACAGCTGGAATCCAAAAGGAAAGGTAGGAGAACAATCCCAGAAGTCTGTAATTGAAAAATAATTTTTAAAAAATCTATATATAAAACCTGGCCTAAGTAATCATTTTAAATATGTGAAATATTAGGTATGTGAAGTAAAATGCTTTCCTGATTTAACATTCATAATTACATACTATCATTACTTTTAGTTATTATGATGAAAAATATGATTATGTATTGTAGTTATATTAAAAGTAATCTCACTCCAAAAATTAATGCTTAATGAATAATTAATTTAAAAACAAGAAAATACATAAACCAAAAAGTACAGTAGAATATTATTTATACAACAGAATCCAGGAAAAGGGAAATACCAGTGAAATCTGCAATGGCTGGATATCTCAAAAGAAAAGAATAACAAGCTAAAATAAAATGCATCTCAAACATTAATGGATGAAAGCAATGATTTATCTGAGGTGTTGGGGGTGGTTTTAGGTGTTGTAAAGTCTTCATTTGGCAACAACACGGACATATGCATACAGCCTCTCCACTTTCTCTCTACACCATCCCTCAATTTCTTTTCCTCAGGCTTTTGACATTCATCCCCTTCCTGCCCACCTTGAGAGAAAAACTTTCAACTAGCCCCAGCAGTCACAGATTTTTTAAGTTTGTTTTCTTCTCCACCTTACAAGGCTATAATTGTTGTGTCCCAGAACACTTCACTCCTGTCCGTCATAATGAAAGATGAGCTGCCACCAGATACTGCTCAGCTAGTAATAAGCAGGAGCAAACTATTTGGGATTGTATGAACACCAGGGCAGTCATCTTCAGATACAGACTGAGGAGTTTGCTAATGAAGAGGATATATTGAAGAGAGAGCTAGACAATGAGGATTATGAATAACTAAATCCATAGAGAAAGCAGCTGGAATCTGTGGTCAGGTGAGCCAGAAGTGTTGTGCATGAGGGGAAAAGAAAAAAAAAAGATATTTATTTCTATGGTCTGGTTACTTAGGTCCTTAACGTCCATGTTGAGGAGCACAGTATTTTTAACCAGTCAAACAGATTTTTAAATGAGAGGAAGACACAATACAGTGGAAAAGAAAAATCAGGTACAGAATCTGAATTCCTCTGTTGAGCAAGATGTGAATGGCATCAGTTGTACTCGGGAGACAATTCTCTCTCCCTGCTGACTGTACACGGAACCTACACAATTAGTGTAGGTACACACCTAACTTAAATGGCTAATGTTATTGAGATTATTCCTTTCCAGTTAATTCCATTAAAAAGTTTGTCAATACAGAAGTCACAGTGACCAGATCACATTCTAAATAATGGGCAAATATATTAAAGCTGCAAGTCAGCTTCATCATGTATAGACTGATAGAGGACAAATTCTTCTCTTAAGACCATCATTTTAACTTTTCTTTAGTTCTACCTTTTAATTGCTCTTCAGCCAAGTATTGATTTCAGATAAGTACTGTGATTTCTGAGAAACATTGGGGTTTAGGTTTTATATAATGCTGGTACTGTGTCACCTGCATAACACTGGCACTTCAGTTCTTGTTAGTTATTACCTCTCTCAACAGCTTTGCAGAGCAGTTGAATAGAGACAGAGTTTTAGGGGACTGTGAAGCTTTGGACTTGGAGATGAAAACAAGAAAAGCCTATATTGCTCCTTAAACTCTAAATTTGGTAACAGAAGAAACAAAAGAAAGTAATTTCACCCATAGCTTATGAGTGTTGTCTTTGTATGACCTAGATAATGCCTCAGATTCTGGGTGCCAGTTGATAAGTGCTAGCAGCAAAAGCTATGTATTTTTTTCTAGTGAGTTTGATGTCTTATAGTACAGAAAGAAAGTTGACATTGAAAAGAAGTCACTAAGACTCTACTAAAAGTAATTTCTTGTCTTTAAAATGAGTGATTTATAAACATTTACATTAAATTTAATTAATATATCAGGAAGTAATGAGAATGGGATGCTGAGGACATTTTTTTCAATATTGGACGTGGAAAAATCAAAATTATTCTTTAAAAAAATAAAAAGAAGAAAAAAATTAAGCAATAGGTGATTAGTGACAATAAGGAGGCAGTCTGTCTCATTTTGTGCAAAAGTGCTAGGAGTCAGCTAAAAAGTTATTCTGAAAGACACTGAGATTTCAAACATGTAAGGAAGAAGTCAAATAATGTGTTTTCTGACATTCGAATACTAGCTAATCTGGATTCTGTATTTATATCTTCAGTTAGAGGACAAGGTTTGACAAATGCACTTGCCCACTTGCCAGTGATGAAAAGAAACTTTTCTTGGTGTGTTGGGGCTTACACATCAGTTGCTGAAAGATTTAAATGTTTTATTCAAAAATCAACCAACCACACACATGTATACAAGAAAGAAGTAGTGGGAGAAATCTACTTGTATGTTTCTGAAAAAAATCTTCCACACGTATCCAATGTTTCTCATGGCTGCAGGTAGTATGAAAAAATATAAAACTATTTTTTTTATTCTCGGTTTTTCAAGATGCATACAGAAGAAGATAGGTTCATTGTAAAGACATTGAAGAGGACTCCACTCAACTGAATAAGTCTGCTGTAGCCATGCTGTTTCCAGATGTGATTTGGAAGGTCCTGATTCCACATGTCTTACTGGCTCTACCTATCTGCACACCATAAATTGTAGATATGCTCTCTAGTAGCTTTCTCTTTCTTATTTTCCCAGGACTAAACCCCACTGTCTTTCCCAGCATGTACAGACAGTGTGGGATATTGATTTGTTGAACTGATGAAAAAAATAACAAAAGAAAACAAGGACAGATAAAGACAATCAAGATGCAGAAGATGTCTTCTACTTTTCAAGAGTAATAATAAAGGTGGTGATCATGGTGACCAAAAGAAAATGCAAAGTGGGAGTACAGCCCGCATACATCACGGCAGCAGAATTGCAGTACTTCCTCCTACCTGGTGGTTGGAAGTAAGAAGCTGAGTTTTTATGAATGAAAACAAAAGGGAGTAATATTTCAGGGACACCTGATAGACTCTGACCACGCCTAGATTAACAGATTTAGGAATCCTTCTAATTTCTTGGTTCTTGAGTACAGTCCAGCTACATCTCAGTTTCATATTGGAGATTTAAGCATCAGGTTTCACATACTTACCATCATTCACTTATTTCTGTAAAATAAAAATCTGGGCAAGTGGGTTGGTAGTCATTAAGAGTCATTAAAGAATTCCAAAGGTCTCTGGTATGTCCAGTAGGTAAACCCACAGGCCTGTCTGGAAGATTGAGCTTCTAGAAAGGAAGCAATTCCATATGGCGTTGGACTAATTAGAACTGTCTTGACTCCATACTCTTTCCACCATCTGCCTCCTGAATGCTTGATTATGCCTTAAGGAAACGTTACCCTCTGGATCACTTGTTAGTCTGAAGCAAAGCAGACGCCTTATATCTTCCCCTTGGCCATCTGGCACTCTTCCCCATTTTCTTTGCAGGGTCACAAGACAACTTCATCAATCCTTACCTTTTTCTGTCCATGTAAGCTGCCCCATTATCATGAGTAGCTTCACACTGAGATCTGCCAATTGCATTTATGCAGTCCTGAGACAGGGCCCTGTAAAGGTTGATTTAGAGAAAGCACTTCCCAGTAATACCTGGAAATCATGGAGAACATTGACCTAATACCTAGCAATCTCTGCCAAGTATAGTTTCCAGTCATGCAACTTTACTGCTTTACCCAAAAGGTTGAATGCTAATACTTTCAGGGAGTTGTCAGTCATGCTGGTCCACATGAAATGGAACTGATCTGAGACAATTTGTTCTTATGTAGTGGGAGAAGATACAGGGAAGTATGTGACATATGGGTATATAATTGTCTGTTCTTCCCATAGAAATAAAATAAGGAAAATAAAATTAAATTAAAAAAAATAAGAAAGACAAAAGAAATCAGTGGGGGGGGGGGGAGGGGGGGAAGGGACAAGTAACCACAAACAAAAAAAAGAAATTTGAAATTATAAAATTGCAACAAACTACTTTATTTTTGTCCTGCAGTTATGTAGAACTTTTTCTAAAACAATATTTACCCAAAATGGTGCAATCTTGTTGAACATTTCAGTTTTTATGAAAAAGCAATTCTTGTCCAAAAACTTACAGCAAAATTCTTTCAACCAGTTCTTATAAAATCATAAGCACATAAAACCTTAATACTACTGCAGAAAAGTTGGAAGTAAGAAAATGGTAATTTACAGCTGAAAATCTCCATACATTTTAATGTAGATGGCATAATCATGGACATGGCAAAGGCAAAGATCTAATCCCTTCATTAAAGTATGGCTTCCAGTAAGTTATTTTTTGGATGAATGAAACAGATCAATTTCAAACTGAATTGTCTACAATCAGTATGGGTAAGCCAACAACAACATCAAAACATTTCCCATTATACTTAGGAGGACTCCATCTGGGATATCTCTGTACAAGTGTTTTATTAAATGATACAGTTATATGACAAGCAGAAATAGACATTGAATGAATGCATTGGTTTCAGAATGAATATGGTACATGAAAAATTTAAATGAGAAATGGAAAGTAAAACATGGAAGAAAATGAAGATAACTATGTCATAAGAGCAAGAGAATTGGAAAGAACATGTAACTTTCACAATGCAATCTCTGAAATAAAAAAAGATTTATAATTTCTTGCACATTTAGTCTACTGAACAGAAAATCCTTAAGATCTGAGATGAACTGAAGAACTACTGGTAATAACCAGAGGACTTGAATAGTAACAAATTCAGTCCAAAGAAATAGACTATTACTTGAATGATTTACAAGTGTGCTCTGAAAGAAAAGTATATAAAAGAAAAAGATTCAAGAAAAAAAAAATGCTGCTATTGATATGGAGATGGACTGTCTCACAGCACAGATACCCAGCATTTGAGAAAACAATGGCTTATGTGGGAAAGCTATAGTACTTTTCTGAAGTGACAGACACAGAGTCAGTATTACTAATTACTCTAAGCCACAAGACTATTTTTAATAAATACAAATAGTAGAGATCTCAAACACCAGAAGTAAAAAATGTATATGCAATGTAAGAGAAAGCTGGTGAACAAGGCAGCAGAAATAAAACATTTTTTTCCACTTCATGCAAATAAATAGGTACGTTTTCTTCCTTCCTCCCTTCTTTTTTTTTTTTTTTTTTTTTTTTTACTCAGCATGTTCTAAGATACATCACATAAACAGATAAATAGACTCAGGAGCATCAGTAGCTGTTAAAGTGAAGAGGAAGAGAATCACACTAAGGCATACAATATCAGATTTTATCCATATTGTGTAAAAAGCCCACTAGATGAGAAATGTTTATCTGTGACTTCAAGAAAAGATAAAAACACATGAGCAACCAAAAAAAAAAACCCAACCACTCCCAACAATTATTGAAGTGTTGGTTCAAGAAAATAATTGTCTTTTTCAAGGAGATGTTGAGCAAAAAGACAGGACTGCACACAGATAAAACGGTATCTCCAGTATTACAAAAACATAGAATACTGTATCTAGGTAGATCACAGACAGAAGAAAAGCTACTGTAACACAAGCAAAAAAACCCAACAAAACAAAACCAAAGCAACAAGACACTATCAAAAAGGAAGCACTGGGATCTATTTATACTACCAAGTATTAGTGGGAAATACAAGATACAGATAGGCATTGATACCATACAGAAAGACTGATGTATAGCAACAATTTATATTGTATTCCATATATTTTAAAATAGAAGTAACATTTGCTTTTATAAATGTGATATTAAAAAGTTTTAATAAAATACAATTTGGAAAGATTCAAGAACCAAATGTTATAGAGAATAATCAGTGAGATTTTGGAAGATAATAATTAGAGAAGTAGTTGCTTCATGAGATATTTCTTTTAAGTGATATTCTGGTTTATTAAAGGATGTGTGAAAGCAAAAGTGATTCTACAGAAATATTTGAACTCCTAAATATTTGGTTCATTATAACTGAGCATACATAACTATGATTTACCACCTAAAATTTCTGGCCCTTGAGCCTGTATTTTCCTAATCCTGTCCTAAGAAAGTTCTTACGGCTAAGGATGCACAGAAACTAACCTCTGTCAGGCAGACGTTTTTAGACATGGAAAGTTCAGGTGCTGGGTTTATGAAGCATTATTGTTAACAAAATGAACCTTTGAGAAATTTGACTGAATGAGACAACATTTCAGAAGAATAAAATGTATGAGACAGCATTTCAGAATTTTAGCTGAATGGGTCTGCAAATATGTCCTCCCTCATTTTCACTCAGCAGGATAAACAAAAACTGTAGATCACTACCAGCTGCACATTCAGTCAGCTAGCAACAACTTTGAAAGCACAAATATATTTCATATGCAGGTTGGATATTTGCTAAGGTAGAGCTGTAAAAAAACCTGCAGCTTTAATTTGGAGATACATTTTCAAATGTACATCTGCAGAGCTCATTTTTTGCAGAAGCCCAAGCTTTGACTTTGTTATTTGAAATCTGAAGATAAAACAGCAAGGAAAAACAGAAAGATAGGGACTGAGATAACAAGATTAAGACTTAAAGATAGTACTCAAACCTGTCAAGGACAAAAATTCAGCAGATTATTTGTCTGGACAATGACTTTATAATGTAAGAAATAAACTTTCTGGAGCAGTGAACATATCAGCCACAGTGACAACTACAATTAAAACTAAAAAACCACTGTGAGACCCATTTTCATAGTATGGATGTGACCAATGGTGGGTTTTTTTACAAGTTGTAAATTTTTTCCACTACCTCTCTTTGGGATCTGGAGTCTCTGAGGGCTTTCTTCTTGTCCATTTTCCTTTACTTTCTGAGTGCTGTATCTGCTTGCAGGGGTTTCCATTAGTGTATCCTAAACAAACCCTTCAAAAAGACTTGTATTCTTTCAAAGTCACATATCTCATCTTAGGCAGCTCACTAATCTCTCAAAACCTGGATGACTAAACCAGACTCATAATCTTCCATTTCTGAACTGTCTAAAGCTTTCCTTTAAAGTTTTCATGCTACCACCCTCTGTCATCCAGAACCAGAAGTCTCCTTTGATATTCTCCCTCCCCTTCTTCCATAACTTCCATATCATGACCAAACGCTTTCATGACTTGCTCCATGTTTTAAAAATTTCCTGCATACATCTACCTGTTCATATGTTTGTAGTTTTCTTCTGAAATCTGTCAGTCAAAATACCTCCTCCACATCAGGCTTCAAAAAACACATTTTACAGTGTTCCTCTAACATTAATATGTGTAGTTTATATGTTTTGTATATAAATACATTTGTATATACATATGTATATGTATATGTATGCGCACACATGAGTATATCAATAAAAGAATACAAACAGTATCGAAGAAAGAGTGGACAGCTTGTTGCACATGTAAATGTCATGTGTAAGTCACATAAAAGTGCTATGAAAATTTATATTGGTTGTAAATTTGACCGGGCATCTATCCCTTTTAACTGATTAAACTGCCTAATCTAAAAACTTATGTTTTTCTTCATTCCTCTACTATCATTTAAGTTTCTGTTCAGTCTATTTAATAACGCCTTCTAAGATAGAGACTAGGCCTTTTCCATAAAGCATCTAGAAAACTTGCAGCTGTTACAGGTTAAAAGATATAGCTGAACTTGAAGTCTCTATTTATTGGAAATTCTCCCTAATAAAAAGAAAGTAAGTAGTATAACAGAAAAGAGTAGCACGTCTACTCTCAAGCTAGCTCTTAAGGCAAAACGGAATGAAGACCCTGGAAACTTCTGTAGAGCTGAGATGATTCACTGTGAATTGTTTGTTCACTTCTAATCTCCAATTGTTGAACCTTTTCCACAGCAACGGCAATTTTTTTTTTTTCCCTATAGGTGATTTTCTAAACTGTCTGAAGGCTCTTATATCAAAGCACAGTTGTCTAAACTCCAACTTCATGTTTTTTGTTTTCATCAACATTCAGTTGCCTTCAATTTTTTTCAAAAAAACCACCTCCCGTAACACAAATGCAGAAGAGATTTCAGGTGAATCAGCTAAATTAGACAGCAATTGTGTATCTAAAATTCAATTCATATGGGAGCACTAGCTACAACTTTAGTAGCATTCAGAGGTAAACAGAAATTAAACAGTATAATTATCCATTAAAAAAAATCCTTTCAAATGGTTGAAATCCTCTCTTCCTCTTAAAAGACATGAAATTAATAATAACAGCTGGTTTGGATACAGCCCTGTTGATGTTTATATGATGTCCCATTACTGTGAATGGGGTCTGGTTTCCTGCCAGATCCTGACGTGGCTGCAAGCTTTTTCAAGTACCAGCTAGTATTGAACCGGTCAATCAAAATGTGTTTCCTCTATCACCACTGTGGTATTTTATGAAATATCAGACCGAGATGCTGCACTTGCATCTGCTCTAGTGTGAGATGCAGTGTAACACCCAGGTGCGGAGCCACATCCTTTTGAGTGCAGTGCCCATGCATGCTAACATCAGGACTGTTCTTCAGAGGCTAACTTTCCACTGGGTAATTTGGAATCTTATCAAAAGCCCATTGAAGTCAAAGGAAATATTCCCATTGATCTCAGAGGGCTTTGATCAGGCCCATGGTGAGCATGTACTTTAGCAGTCTTTTAGTGCTCTTGCAACATGCGCAGCCAAATGAATACACTTAATCTTTTGAGTAAAAATATCATGAAAGTTGGCACAGTCCAGCTGACTGGAGTCAAAAATCAGAAAGGGACTTAGCAAGTGGAATTTGGCACCTGAAAGCCCTTTTAGTTGTCAAAGTTCAACCTTTAGGCAATCAGGAATATTCATAATTGCCTTTGTCTAGTTGCTGTTGATGTCCTAAGTCTGTCAGTTCCAGTGTTTCTGCTGGTGAGGTCCCCAGGGCATTTAAATTATTGCTGTAGCATAAAGCTGTGATACAAAGCTGTTTTCTGGTGCCAAGGTGCTTTTTTGCTAGTTTGCACCTAAAACTGGCTGACATTAATGAAATAGATGTTTTCTACCAAGCAGAGAGATGTATTTTAATGTGTGTTCATACCACGGCTAATCCTTCTCCATGCATTTCTGCACAAGATCAGTGCACTTCACACGTGCAAATCAGGAGTGAAAACTCTTCTCTATTGGAGAATTTTTATGTGTGGACCTTCCCACTGTCACTGTTTTAAACTCCGTCATTTAATCAGGGAGGGATTTAAATGTTGCCCACTCTTCTTCGAGGTTTTAATTTAGTTCTAATTATTGGATTATTGTGAAGAATGGGCAGAGGCAGTCCTTTCCTGGCCATGCTTTACAGAGGACATACTGTTCATCTCCTGGACATCCCAAGGGGGTTTTCCTCCCAGAGGAATGCTGTTTACTTGAGGGAATCCTCTCTCCCTCACAAGTATTTCAGGGAACACCTATCTCAGATTGCTGATCTCTGTGAATCTCTTTTCAAAGAAGTTGCGTGTGTGGGAAGTTATGAATTTGGCAGTAAGGTGCAAGGAAAATGCTGCAGCAGATGTTAGCATTGTGGGCTTATGTTGTGTTTACCTTTAGGGCTTTCCTCAGCTCCTGCACTTTTAAAGTTACACTCTTTGGGAAAGATCTCGTACATTAAATTAAAGGGCTACAAAAGTGAGAGTATGTGACCCACTGCAGACCCAGAAGAGACACTTGGTCTCCTAACGAGTGTGTTTAACACTGCTTTTATAACCAAAATTATTTCAGAATTGCACTGATACCAGACTTCTCTGGAAACAGAAGTGGGAATTCATACCTCTAGCTAGAGTAGACTTTAATCTTTTTTTAATGAAGTGACCTAGTAAGGAAAATCTAAATGAATACTAAGAATTTTCGGATAAGATAAAATATCACTGGCTGCCCTACTGAAGCATTTTGCAAGGTAATGCCCACAGATGCAGCAATTTAGTGATATTACTGGGGTATCTAAAGTGGAAACAATCTCATTTTTTTACATATGCTTCTGAAACACAATTTTTATTTTTTTTTCAAGACTGGGTGTCTATAACTAGCTACTGACTTCATACTTAGAAACTGCAAAATGTAGCCTGGTTTTCAGAACAAAAATCAGTGGTGTTGTACACGACTCCGAAAATCAAGTCAGTAGCACGTTATATTTGAATACTAATAATGTGCTTAGGAATGCATGTACTAAGGTCACTGTTACAGAGTCGTCATAAAAATAGAGAAAACTGGGGCAAAGTAACTGATGGGTGTTTGTCTTCTTATCACAAATAAAGCCTTAATTTCTACAACAGTTCATTGCTCACATAATGTAATTAGTCATGGACGCAAGCCCCTATGATTTTTGAACTTTTTTTCCTAGTCCTGTATTCAGGCAGATGAAGGAGAAACATTTCAAATGCATCAAAGTGACTTAGGAGCCTGAAGGAGACACCTCAAAAGTGGTTCTTGCATATTGGGTTTTTAAGGTCCCTAAAGTGATAGACAAGCATCACACAGAACTTTTAGAAGTGTTCAGACCCTACCAAGCAGCCTGAGATTATCAGGGTAACTTTGGCAACTACATGATTTTTGAAAATGTGTCTAGTGCTCCTAATTCACTCTGGTGAATTTTAAAGTGCTATCTGTAGTCTTTTTCCTCTAAACTTAAAGTTGTGTTTGTGTGTGGGGAACTTTGAAGAGCTTGCTGTTTGGGAAATAACTCACTTCAAAGATTTGTGATTGGTGAAAGTTTTGACAAGGGTTGTGCTTAGGAGGAAAAAAGCTTTGAAGAGGGCCATACGTACAGAAAAAAAAACTTAAAAGAAGCCCGTGATTTGGAGAACAAGTTTTAAAACTATCTGTTATGGTGGAAGAGAGCTTTAATTAGTTCTGCTTTCTCAGACCGCTGTTTATTTTTCCATGTGTTTATGACTGGGTATTTTGTCTCCAGCTTGGTTTGTGTTTTGGCTTGTTCCATGCATGTGGGCTTTTTTTCTGCAGACCATGTGCTGTGACATTTTAGAGGCTTCTACACAAATTTTAGCCATTAGCATTGTCCTGGTTTTGGCTGGGATGGAGTTAATTTTCTTCCTAGTAGCTGGTACAGTGCTGTGTTTTGGATTTAGCATGAGAATAAAAGTTGATAACACACTGATGTTTTAGTTGTTGCTAAGCAGTGTTTATACTAAGTCAAGGACTTTTCAGCTTCCCATACTCTGCAAGTGAGGAGGTGCACAAGAGCTGGGAGGGAACACAGCCAGGACAGCTGACCCAAACTGGCCAAAGGGATATTCCATACCATATGACGTCATGCTCAGTATATAAGCTGCAGGGAGTTGGCTGGGGGATGGTGATCGCTGCTCAGGGACTGACTGGGTGTCGGTTGGCAGGTGGTGAGCGGTTGCATCACTTGTTTTTTTCCTGGGTTTTGTTCCTCCCTCTGTTGTTGTTGTTTTCCTTTTCATTACAATTTATTATATTTTGTTTGTTTGTTTGTTTGTTTGTTTGTTTCAATTATTAAACTGTTCTTACCACTGGGGGGGGGAGGGTGAGCGAGTGGCTGTGTGGTGCTTGGCTGCCGACTGGGGTTGAACCACAACAAGCATATTGGGAAATCTGTGACAGTCAGAAGCTGGGCAAAAGATGATGGAGCACTACCTACTGGTCCTTTACCGTGGAAACAGAGGGATTGTGTCAATGTTGCCATGGTGAATAAGGTGGGAGTACTTTGTGGCTGGCAAACAAGAGCAGGGATGTTCCAGACTGCTAATGTTATACTCACTTCTTACCTGAAGAAATAATGTTGTTTTATATGGGTAAAAATTGGTCCTTGTAACAGGAGAAGCATATTTGTACAAAATCTGTGACTCACTGTGCACCACTGGAAAATCTGCAGATGAAATTTCCAAGTGTTCCAGTGCCATAGAGTGTTCCTTGCACTTCATGGGTCTGGGGCCAGGTGAGCTTTGGGGGTTTTGCTGTTGTTTATTGGGGGGAGGGGCTGTATTGCTGCTGTGACAATAGAAGGTGATAAAATATTTGCCCAAGTGACTAGCTGCACTCAATCCAATGTAGGAATTCACTATCCACTTTGCAATCAACATTTCATCCATGATCTTGTTATTGAATTTGTAGTAAGAAATTGCATCTGTTTAGTTCTGATGATCATAGAGAACTGAACTCTAGCTTCTCTGCCACTGCTTCTGTAAAACAAGTCACTAACAGTCAGGCATGCTTCCATAAAAATCCCTTTGTTCCAGCACAGAAAACTTTATTCCATAAAGATGGACTTCTGATGCTCTGCTACAGCTGATCAGACATAGCAGTATATTCATTAGTCATGGAGTCTAACCCACAGTCACAAAACAAAATAGAAATCATTTTATCCCCCAAGTGGTCAAACCCTATTCAATGTTAGACTGTGTTATTTATCTGTCTATCTGGGATTGTGTCATTCTTTACTGCTACAGCTCAGTGACTTTGTGAGAGGAGGATATGTGTCTTCAAAAATTCCGGTAATGGATCATGCATTGCAGTACAAGGGCATCCTAGGGGAGCGAGAATCTGTATGTAGGATTATTCTTTTCTTAAGAAAAAATGCTACATCTCATCTAGAAAATTGGCAGCTAATTTTGCTGGCATCCACATCAGCAATCATTTTAGGCTATACCTATTCTTTCCTCAGATTAGTATATTCAGCATCAATGAATACTAAGACGACAATGACATACCACAGTGAAATCCAGGGCTGAGGTGGCTGCAGGACATTTTTCCAAGAAAGCAATCGATGGACGACAGAGCTGCTCAGCAACACTGAAGGTTAAGTCACTGATTCAAATGCCTGAATTATGCATTTAGGTGCCTAACCTTAAAATGTTGTTTCATATTGTGTATTTCACAAATGTACATTTAATAAAGCATCACTTTAATGTATTGCAGCTTCAAGTTCTGAAAAAAATATTCTCATTCATAAACACTACTGTCCTAAAAATACAGAAATTCTCCAACATTTTAAAGCTGATGAAAAGTATGAATTATCTGTACAGTTGTTCTATATACCATTGCACTGCATAAACCCATTAAATTATAAAAATGTCCTTTTAAAGCTGAGCATTGAGAAAGGCCATGAAACTTAATAATCTCTTGAACTAACATAATTTAGTCTGGGCACTGAGTTTGTATTTTGAGCGGAGAAATATAGGTTTCTGAAAATCAACAGATCTACAAATGCGTATCAGGGTTCTTGCATGTTTTTCTTTTTTGTCACCACAGATGGTGCAGTTCACCTCACTGGAACTTTGATTTAAATCTCTGAAAGTGATACAGTCAATATTGAATTCAGGCACTCATTTGCCTCACACAAAAATGAGACTATTTTTAATGATAGATATAAAGTTTCTTCTCAAATAAAAAGTGAAAATGAGAAACTAACAATTGCAAGCAGAAATAGTATCGGTAGCAATTGAGTAATCTATTCCTACATGCCAGAAATATGTCCTTACCTTCTGCCTTGTATCCATAGATTCAGATAGAAAATGGTGAGATTTTTTGTTAAATTGTATCAAAATAGCACTGAAAACAGAACTTGAGATGTTCTGTTTGGAAAAAAAAAAATATTCTACAGCCCTCAAAACTAGACACTTTACAAAGGCAATCTTTGCTTTGATCCCTTAGCTGTATTGCCACATAACTGTTTGTACAGACACATTGTGAGGAAGCTTAAGGAGTTAATCCACATTAAAAGAAACACCATTAAATATATTTCCATTTGTGTTTTATATTTATATTTTTAATCCAAACTTCTGAGCATTTCTCAGGTCAGCCCCACAGCCATTTTTGCCAGCACAACTAAGAGAGTGGTACACCACATGTGACGAAGGGTAAGCTATGGAGAAAGGTTGGGAAAGAAAAAAAATCTTAAGCTAGTTTTGCCTGTAGGCTGTCGGGAAATGAAAACTCTGGTGTTGATTTTCATCTCAGATCGGTACAGGACATTACACTTTTTTCAGGTTATTTTACCAAGATTTTGCATATCCACAGAGCATAGAAAACCTTTTGAAAACTTATTAATGGTTCCCAATTAGTTCTGGGGGAAAAGTATTAATATGGGGAATTAAGGTCTTTTATTAAACATTAAAATAGAATTATTTCAATGACAAGCCTATGCCAAGGTTAGAAATAGAAGCCTGAAACAGAAAGGGAACCATTACGCTTTTTTGTAAAATAAAAACTGAATGAAGACAAAATTTCATTCAATTAATATGAAATAAATTAAACATTTCTGAACATTGTGGAAAACTTTTAAAAAGTTATTATTCATTCAGCTTTTTTCCTTTTATTGGTGTTATATCTGTTCACGTTGCCATAAGCAACATAACAGCTATAGCTAAATATGTTAGCACATGTCTATAGAAGTTCGTATATAGAACTCTTTATAAAATTATGATAAGTCATGATGTTATGTCACTTGGATTGCCCAGTGTTCAGAGATTTAGTATCTGAATCCTTTCAAACCACTTCAGAATGCTGTTGAGCATACAAACTTTTTTGAGTATTCTCATTTCAGCCTTTGGGTCAATAGCTGATTTTTCTCCTCAGTTCCTCCAAAAGTCTGTAGTCCACATGAAAATGATAGAAGTTTGGAGATCGACACTGATAATATCTTTTCCTTGGCTCTCTGTGAGTTTGTCATTCTGTAGGATACTATCTTCCCCCATATGACAAGCTTAGTCAGATATCTACGTACACTACGATATCTATAGAGACTTTCACATCAATAAGTTAAGCTACTGCTTTCCCTCTGAGAAAAAGTCCTGCTTTCAAGCACAGTTATAAATCTGTTACTTTAAATTGCATAAGCTCTGGAGCTGACAAGCATGCCCCTCCATAGATAGCATGCAGTATATCAACATGGAGTACTCTGGACAGATGGAAGTCCTACTCCTGAGAGACCCCAGTCACGCTCTGTGCAGCACACAACAAGCACCAGGGTTCAGATGACCAGCATTTCAGTGTGCTCTGCCCCACTTCATCATCTGTGTGTGCAAAAGCACTTTGCTGACTTAGTCAGAGACCACTGAGTTGTCCTAACTTCTCTGTTTATATTCCTCCCTCACTAAACCAAATGTTCCTAGATATTCAGGAGGCAGAGGAGGAATGCACTACCAAATGCCTTGCACACAATGAAAACTTTGTATGTGATACCAGAAAGTATGGATAAACATATCCAGTAAATGATTTACCAATGGCTAAAATACATTTCTTCTTTCCCTTTTCAAGGTAAAATGCCAAATTCTACAGTGTAAAACATGGATGTCATGAGAATGGGTAAATAACATAGAAGTAGTAAGGTGATAGGAGGATGAAAGCTAATATTTTAGTAACATCTTTATCTACATCTTTTTCTTTTTCTTTTTTTTTTAACTTTCTCCAGCAGCTTTGCTGCTGTTTTTCACAATTTCTTGTTTTGCTTCGCATTGTCAAAAATCTGAGTAGAAGAGGGATGTGGTTTGATGGCCTAATTGGCTACATTTTAATTCCACTTGATTCCTGGTATTTGTTTATATAGTAACATTAAATACACTAATCATTTGGAGCCTTGTATGTGTGTACTTGCCAAGATATTGACCCAGTAGTCCAAATATTGACTGCAGAAATAGTGACATTATATGTTGCATTATCAACTGGAGTGCTCTACACCCACAATTTAGACCTCAGCTACAAGAAGGCAAAATACAAAGCACAACATAACACCCCTCCAAATATAAACATATTATCCTTAAAAATATGTACTGAAGGCTATTATAAAAAACCATAGAAGTTACTAAGGAAATAGATGTTAAATTTTCAAGAAAAATGATTTATTAATTTTTGATGGAAGTCCTGGACAGACCAATTTGTTCAGCTTGACTACAATTCAAGGATAATTTCTATTTAGTCTGTTTGCTTTAAAATTAAAACAGGGTCTTTGAGGCCCTTCCCTGTAAGACCCGTGAAATCTGCCTTACAGGTTGCTGTTTCCTGGTAAGGGAGTTTCAGAACTATGGCAATTAGTTGGGACTTGAGAATTCTGGGTTCAATTTTCAGCCATTTCACAGGTTTCGTATGTCTGCTCCAATTTATGCACATCTTAATTTTCCTCATCCAACTTTTAAGTTAAAAGATTTACCTGATTTTTTTGTATAGATTCCTATAATGATGGGCATATCCCATCCTAATATTGTAGGAATTGCCCTCTGGAAATGCTTCTCCTCCTTTCTGTAATAAAGAAATTTAGCAAGATTGATTTTATAACTTAGACACTTAAGCTGAAGACACAAATTTAAGCAATATGAGTACATTCCTCAAAATATATTATTTACTGAGGAAACCTAGATTCTAACCTAGGCAAGGCATCTAAATATTTTAAATCTAAAACTAGCTGAGAAGAGTACAAATCATAATATCTTTGTGGCCTAATTTTGAATTTGTAAATGCTTTTCTTCCAGCTATGTCTATTTTTCTTATTTAGCATTATTATTTACACATATCATATATGTGAGTATTATTTATATATGTATTCCTTGTGTTTGTATTACTTGTATTATTGGTAAACTGTTTGTATAATTTTTTGCTCAACACCATCTGTCTGTCAGCATCCATCTGCTGTCTCTTGTTTTAGGCTTAGATTGCAAGCTTTTGGAGCATGATTCATCTTTTTTTTCCTGACCCATTACAAGTTACTTTTGGGTACTACAGTGTCTAGGAAGCCTCGTTTTGAAACAGAGCCCCACTGCAAAAGGTGGTCTACAAAGAATAAAATAATAATCCATGCTCCAATGAGGTGGGATAACAAGTAAATACAGACAGATGGCAGAGTACAAGAAGGCAATGAGACAAAGTTAGTCAGCATGATAGATGTTGTAGTACAACAACAGCCTTCTCATTTTCCGTGTCTTTTGTAGATATTATGAGGAAAAAAATTATATTACAGAAAACTCCTCTCAGTAAGGGGCATGTCTCAGCACTAGAACAAAGGTGTTTACTCAAAAATTTGGTGAATTGGGGAGTGAACTTGAGATAAGAAACGGAAGTAAGAACATTCTAGAAAATGGAAAAGGTCATGGAAAGCTTCTAAGATTGAAACAAGTAACTTAACTTGACACCATAAAAGAGCACTAAGAAAATAATGTACAGCTGAGCAGGGAGATGACCAAAGCAATGAGATGATAGGAAAATTGTACTTGCAGCAAAATTTCCGATGGCTAGGGCAAACCAACAGGGACTGCAGTCAGAGAGGTGGAAGGTACAGTCACTGAGACAGGATACAAAGGTAACTGGAAATGCTTTGGACATTTAACTATGTCCTTAATACACAGAACAAACTGCAATTGCTGAAATAGCAGACACATGCAAACGGTAAGCAGACAAGCTTCTTGAAAATCTACATTATTGGTCACATTTAAACATTGTTAATAGAAGACAATAATTGTTTAGGAATAATTCTGCTCTAAATGCAGGGGTTTGTTGCAGAAGTACATGGTGAGATACACAGCCCACGTGCATCCCCAACAGCCTGATGACCATGTCTTGATTCTAATTCTTTCATGGGCAGACCAGATGAAAGTGTCAGTCTGAATTTCTCAGATTATCTTAGCTGTCCCAGTGTCTTCGGTAATTTATAACATTTTCTATCACTGCCATGCATTATTTAAATCTGTGAATCATTTTGAGATAAAGACAGAAACTGAGTAAGAGGTTGGAGAGAGACTTGGTAAAAAATACAGCTTCACTGTACTTACCTGACATGTCTGCTCTTCCTTGCTACATTTATTTATGATAGAGAACATATGAGAATTGTTTCTCTAGGTCATAGATTCACTTATTCGTGGCTCCCTTGTTCACATTGAATTTGCTCCCTGAATAAGTGCATCTGCAAAGGACAGAGTTCAGAGCAAGTTTACAATACTTATCTGTAGAAATGTTAATTAGACAAAAATGAAAGGCTACCCTCACCACATTCCAACTAGCATCTCATAATCCTGAAAACATTTTTTTAAAACTGAAATTTACACAGATTCCTAATGAAATATGTAGCCAAGTGTACCCTAAAAGGATTGGACTGAGGAATATATGTTGTTTTGTACCTATAGTGCACAATAAAGTAAGATCCCATACATGTTTAAAAGCGGAAGACACAAGGTTAGGGACTTGACTATATTGAATCCATCTTCAGGACAAGGTACCTCTGAGCTGTATCACAGAATCGCAGAATGGTTGAAGTCAGAAGGGACCTTGGAAGGTCATCTGTTCCAACCCCCCTGCTCAAGCAGGGCTACCTAGAGCCTGTTGCCCAGGACCATGCCCAGATGGCTTTTGAAGATCTCCAAGGATGGAGACTGAACAACCACCCTGGGCAACCTGTGCCAGCGCTGAGTCACCCTCACAGTGACAAAGTGTTTCCTGATGTTCAGATGGAACCTCCTGTGTTTCAGTTGGCACCCATTGCCTCTGCTCCTGTCACTGGGCACCACTGAAAAGAGCCTGGCTCCGTTCTCTTTGCACCCTCCCTTCAGGTATTTATATACATTAATAAGATCCCCAAGGAACCTTCTCCTCTCTAGGCTAAACAGTCCCAGCTCCCTCAGCCTTTCCTCAGAGGAGAGATGCTCCAGTCCCTTAATCACCTTCATGGCGCTTCGTTGGACTCTCTCCACTATGTCCACGTCTCTCGTGTACAGAGCAGCCCAAAGCTGGACACAAAAATCCAGGTGTGGCCTCACCAGTACTGAGTAGTGGGGAAGGATCACCTCCCTTGGCATGCTGGCATCGCTCCTAATGCAGCCCAGGATACCATTAGTCTTCTTTGTGTCAAAGGCACATTTTTGACTCATGTTCGACTTGGTGTGCAGCAGGAGCCCCAGGTCCTTTCCTGCCAAGCTGCTTTCCAGCTGGCTAGCCCCCATCATGTACCGACGCATGGGGCTGTTCCTCTTCAGGTGCAGGACTTTGCACTTCCCCTTGTTGAACTATATGAGATTCCTGTCGGCCCATTCCTCCAGCATTTCAAGGTCCCCCTGGATGGCAGCATGCCCCCCTGCTGTATCAGCCACTCCTCCCGTTTTGGTGTCATCTGAAAACTTGCTGGAGGGTACACCCTGTACCATCATCCGGATTATTAATGAAGATGCTGAACAGGATTAGACCCAATATTGACCTCTGGGGTACACCGCTAGTTACCGGTCTCCAACTAGACTTTGGGCTGCCCATCACCACAGTCTGGGCCCAGCCGTTCAGCCAGTTTTCAGTCGACCTCACTGTCTGCTCATCCAGCCCATACATCAACAGCTTCTCTACAAGAATCTTATGGGAGACAGTGTCAAAGGCCTTCCTGAAGTCCAGGTAGACAGCATCCACTGCTCTCCCCTTGTCTACCAGGACAGTCATTTCATCGTAGAAGTTTATCAAGTTGGTCAAGCATGACTTCCCCTTGGTGAAGCCATGCTGACGAATCCTGATGATTTTCTTGTTGTTCACGTGCCTGGGAATGGTTTCCAGGATTAGCTGCTCCATCACCTTCCCAGGGATGAAGGTGACCAGCCTGTAATTCCTTAGGTCCCTTCCTTCTTGCCCTTCTTCAAGACAGGAGTGATGTTTGCTTTCCTTCGGTCCCTGGGAACTTCTCCCAGTTGACATGATCCATCAAAGATTGTCAAGAGTGGCCTCGCAATGACTTTGGCCAGCTCCCTCAGCACTCGTGGGTCCATCCCATCAGGGCCCATGGATTTCTGGATGTCCAGTTGGCTTATGTATTCCCTGACCTGGACCTGACTCTCTTCCACCAAAGGTACGTCTTCCTTATGCCAGCCTTTCCCCCTGGTCTCTGGGACGCGAGATTCCCGAAGGCCAGTCTGGCTAGTGAAGACTGAGGCAAAGGCAGCATTCAGTACCTCAGCCTTTTCCGTGTCCTGTGTAACCTGGTCCCCCGTCGCGTTGAGCAATGGCCCCACATTTTCCCTAGTCTTTCTTTTGTCACCTATGTACTTAAAGAAGTCCTTCTTGTTGCCTTTGACATCCCTGGACAGAGTCTATTCCGTTTGGGCTTTAGCTTTCCTAACTTCATCCCTGGATGCTCGGACAATGTTTCTGTATTCACCCCAGGTTACCCGTCCTTGCTTCCACCCTCTGTAGGCTTCCTTTTTCTGTTTGAGTTTGGCCAGGAGCTCCTTGTTCATCCGCGCAGGCCTCCTGGCATTTTTGCCTGACTTGTTATTCATTGGGATCGAGCTCCCATGGTCTTGGAGAAGGTGACTATTAAGCAGCTTTCTTGGGCCCTTCTTCCCTCCAGGGCCTCGTCCCACGGGACTCTTCCAAACAGACCTTTGAAGAGGCCAAAGTCTGCTCTTTTGAAGTCCAGGATCGTGAGCTTGCTTTTGACCCTCCTCCCTCAGGATCCTGAACTCCACCATCTCATGGTCACTGCCGCCAAGGCTGCCTTTGATCTTCACATCCCCAATGAGCCCCTCCTTGTCAGTCAGTATAAGGTCGAGCAGAGCAC
>NW_008824716.1:1067576-1071626 GCF_000699105.1 Pygoscelis adeliae
GCTCTCCCCCTCTTTCCCCTCACTGGCAGGATTGAGGACAACACCACCTGGGCCCACGTGCCCTTGATTACCACCCCCAGGACTCTGTAGTCACTTTTGATACTGTCCAGGTTTTCCCTGGCAGTATCGTTTGTGCCCACATGGAATAAGAGCAGGGTGTGTAGTAGTCGGAGGACCAGGTGAGTTTCGGCAATCCCTCCACAATGTCCCAGATCCTGGTCCCTGGCAGGCAGCAAATCTCTCAAGATGACTAGCTGGGTCAGCAGACGGGTGCCTCTGACTCGCCATGTCTTCCTAGTAGTCTTGCATAGTTTAGGGTTAGGTGGACCAGGTTCTTTGCTTCAAGACATATCTGGCTCCTCTTCAGCTTTGAGGAGGGTGACCTTATTCTGCAGTTGTAAGCAGTTAGGTGGGGCAGGAGCCTTCCTCTTCATGCCAGAACTCACCAGCTTCCATCCTTCCCCTTTTCCAGAGGTTTTGCTTAGGTGGGGGTAGACACTGCCTGCTTCTCCACTGCAGGTGGGGACTGAGGCTGTTCAAGCTGCTGATTCTCAGAGAAGATCCTATCTATTTCCCTTTAGTCTTCTCTGATGCTCATTTCTTCCCTTAGCTCCTCCACTTGGTGGCAGAGCTCTTCTATGACAGCACACCTCCTGCAGGCCAGAGGTGCATCTCTCCCGGCCTCAGAGACAGGGCCCAGGCACTCCGCCCAGCTTGGGACTTGTAGGGCTGCATGTGCTGCCATCTATTTCCCTTTAGTCTTCTCTGATGCTCATTTCTTCCCTTAGCTCCTCCACTTGGTGGCAGAGCTCTTCTATGACAGCACACCTCCTGCAGGCCAGAGGTGCATCTCTCCCGGCCTCAGAGACAGGGCCCAGGCACTCCGCCCAGCTTGGGACTTGTAGGGCTGCATGTGCTGCCTGAGGCTCAGTCTGTGTTGAAGCCTCTACCCTTTCAGGAACAGCTGCTCTAACATCTACTGAGGAAACTGCCCTGTGGCATGTTACCACCATGTATGAGACTATTACAACAGCACAATTTCACTTGAGGCTCCCTCTGACACCCCCTTCTTTGCGCTCTTCTGTGCAAACTGCAGCATCTGTTGGCTGCCTCTGTTAGCTATGCACACAGCACATTAAACCTAAGTATTCCAAATTTGAGGGCATCAAGGGATACAGTTGCTCCAAGCATAACTCAGAATATAATTTTATATTTTTGGAAACATTAAAAAACCCCTTGCTGCTTAGCTTCACATAGGTCTCTTTTTGTTTCCATTACTAGACCTTGTAAAAGGAAAGAGTCCCTTCTTCATGACTGCACATCTGAAAGTCCACTGAAGAGGTGCTCAATTACTTTGGTGCTTAGAACATGAATAAGAGTGAGTTTTCACACTTATGCATCATTAAGTTAGCAGGAACAGTGAGAATTCCTTCATTCCAATCTTTTTTAAAGCTATTTAAAGAAATGCACAAAGGAAAACCTCAAATAGAAATTTTGTTAAGGTGGAATTAAAGTAAAGGATACACAAAAAACGGCTAGTAAAAGGAACAGTAAAGGATAGTAACAGAGGATACTAAGGATAGTTAAAAAATGCAAATTAAGGCAAAATAAAATGTCTTAAGAAACTGAGTTATGACAAAACTATGAGAAAGCGAAACATTTGGAAAGTTAAATAGACTTGTCACCCAAACTAAGTTATCCTTGCTTCTGTAGATTTATGACTCTCTCACCTTCTTTGCTGCCAAATACAATGTAAAACATGCTCACCAGGAAACACAGATTGTATGAACTGTTAATTCATTTTTAAATCAAGGGATATTTTTCTCTATATAGCTAACAAAGTATACAGATAGGTTTCTTCAGTTGAAGTGGGGGGACACCCATGGATTCTTCAGTACTACCTCAAGGTATGATAAACCAGCAACTTCCAGATTTTTTTCTTCCAATGCAATATTCATCATGCAGATGATCTCCAGCTTCAGTGCTGAAGGCCTGGCAGTGTGACATTTGTAAAACTTTGGCATGGATCATTGGGGTCCCTCTGACCTCCTTCAGCCCTCTGCTTGGAGCATGCTGATGGGGAGGGTCTTTCCTGTGTTACAGAGCTGACAGCTGTCGTCATCGTCATCATGAATCCCATAGTTACCTCCACTGCTGAGAAGACCAGTTTTCTGGATGACTTGCACAGCAGTTGCCAAGAAGGGAGATTAAGGATACAGAAAGGCTTTTGGGGACATGGCTGTGGAGACAGGCTTCATCCTCCAGAGCAAGGGCATTGCCTGCCATTCTTCCTCACCTCACTCCCACCAAGAACCAAGCTACTGGCCCCAAAAGCCGTAAAAGAAGAGGTGTTCTGAAACATTGCATGAGGTTTGTTAGACTTTTTTACTTTTAATTTTCCTTCTATTTTCTTCACATTTTTTTCCGCAAAATACTGGCATTATCTACATTCCTCTACTGTTTTAATGAGAGTCTGTGCTCCTCTGAGGGGCAAATGGGAGGTTCAGATTTCCCCAGATGGACAACTGGGTGGTGGTTTCTGTCTTGACACCACATAGGATCCAGAAAGTCCACACATGGAAATAGTTATAATATAGGCTCTACAGGCGGTTTACACATTTCTGGACTGGCAGCTGGAGGACTATCAGGTTAATTTGAAATAACTCAAATGGCACTAGGTGCCCATGTTCAGATAACTCAATTAAGCTGTAAAGTAGGAGAGAATTCAGCTGTAGCTGGTTCTTACTGGTGGGGGTTTGCATGTGATGCAAGTACGTTTTCTAAATTCTCTTTATGATTCATCAAGAGAAAGGGATTCACTGTGACCATCAAGTGAGGCCACTATCTGTATCTGTTGCCACTGGGCATCATAAATAGAGCTCCTACTGCTAGAGAGATGAACATGCATTTCAGTTGTCAGTTTCATCCCACTTAAAATTAAGAACCTATTTAACTCACGCACCAGAAGAGTAAAAGATAGGGATGAGGCATACACAATTGGAAGTATGGGAAAGCAGTAACATAGAAAAACAGTGGTTAGGTAGCCTTGTGTATTGCCAAAGAGGTGCAATTTGTTACCCTAAGGTAAGGGCTTACAATTAGAGGGATAAATCTGGGCCATTATTGTGAACCTGGGTAATGACTGGCATATGGAATTGTAAACCTAAATCCTCTGGTAGGCTGTGGGTATCTCTATGTCAATTATCTTTGTTGTTTCCCTCATGTCTTCAACACAGTTGCAATTGGTTCAGCTTCCACTTCTGCTTTTACAAAGTAATCTAACAAGCCCTATGATTCACTAGGGAACCAGGTGTGCTACCTTCATGACATGAAATTACATGACATGGAGTCTTATGGTTATTCTCATGTGGGATTTACTACAGCACAGAACCTCATTGCTGTAGGAGATTAACTTAATTCCTGTCATGAAATGCCTTTATCACACCAGGGGAAATAGTATTAATATAATTGATGTCTTCCTGTTAAATATAGAATAATGATTGTTGCAATACATTATCTAACACTTATCAAACCTGAACAAACTGATCTCGTCATTTTATTTCCTATTATTTTATTGGTAAGAACGGCATGAAATCTGCAGTTTCCCTCAGGTGCAGAAACTGAAAGAAGATGATGTGAAGGTAAAAACTAGAGTTCAGTTGTGGTGCACGGTGGGAGTTGAAATCTAAAGCAACAGAGGTTAAGAATCATTGGTAGCTTGTAGGGTGAAATTATGTGATTAGTGGGACAAACCCCTTAATAATCCATTTTATTTGTTCTTTCCTCCACTAAAGGGACACTTTCTGGCATATGGATGCATAATAAAAGCACACACATACTAATTTCCATAAAAATAAGGAAAGTGTGTGTGTGTGTGCGCATGCATGTGTACATGCTTATTTATAGTTTATAAACAAACATAATAATATAATATATAATTACATCTTGTCCTGGTTTCGGCAGGGATAGAGTTGATTTCCTTCCTAGTAGCTCGTACAGTGCTGTGTTTTGGATTTAGGATGAGAATAATGTTGATAACACATAGATGTT
>NW_008824716.1:1073646-1091333 GCF_000699105.1 Pygoscelis adeliae
CTGAGGGAACTGGGGTTGTTTAGCCTGGAGAAAAGGAGGCTGAGGGGAGACCTCATCGCTCTCTACAACTACCTGAAAGGAGGCTGTAGCGAGGTGGGTGTTGGTCTCTTCTCCCAAGTAACAAGCGATAGGACGAGAGGAAATGGCCTCAAGTTGCGCCAGGGGAGGTTTAGATTGGACGTGAGGAAAAATTTCTTTACTGAAAGAGGGGTTAAACATTGGACCAGGCTGCCCAGGGAAGCCTGGAGGTATTTAAAAGATGGGTAGATGAGGCGCTTAGGGACATGGTTTAGTAGGCATGGTGGTGTTGGGTTGACGGTTGGACTCGATGATCTTAGAGGTCTCTTCCAACCTTAATGATTCTATGTTTCTATGATTCTATGATTCTATGATTCTATGATTTGTCTTCCCAATTAACCGTTACACATGATGGAGCCCTGCTTTCCTGGAGATGGCTGAACACCTGCCTGCCGATGGGAAATAGTGAATGAATTCCTTGTTTTGCTTTGCTTGCATGTGCAGCTTTTGCTTTACCTATTAAACTGCCTTTATCTCAACCCACGAGTTTTCTCATTTTTACCCTTCTGATACTCTCCCCCATCCCAGTGAGGGGGGAGAGAGCAAGTAGCTGTGTGGTGCTTAGTTGCCAGCTGAGGTTAAACCACGACACATCTAAATGCATTATTTATATATTTATAATTTTATGTATTTCCATTTATGTTATAAGCATATGTGTACTTTTGTGTTATATAATCAAAAGATATTATGATGTCTCTTGGCTATGTATTTATAATATATAAAGTTTAGTTTGATAACACTGATGGATCTCAGCTTGACCTTACTTGACTATGGACTACATAATATAAAAATGGTAGAACCCCTCTTAAAAGGTTTATGATCTCAATAGTAAAGGCAGATAAAAAAAATGGTAGCAAGCTAATAAGAACTTTTAACAACAAAAAAAAAAGAAATAGTGTACAGTGTGTCCTTATTTACTTTTCACATGGTAACCTCACCGCCCACTCTCCTTTGTCATGCTGCCTCACCAAGTCTGCTGCACAGCCTTGATTTATGACAAGTTCTCTCCTGTTTTATTACCAGCCATGAAGAAACACTGCCTCTCTTTGAACACAGAGTGCTCTAAAAAAGTAAAAAATAAGCAACTTACTATATTTGCCCTACACTAAGTTCCCAGCCCTTTCTACCACCTAACAATGGGAGAATTTCTCTTGTGTCCCTTACAGGACGCATATACAACTTCAGTTTTTTATACCTATGTGCTTGGTCACACAGTATCATTATTCTGCACAAATGGTAAGCCTACAAACCACATGATCCCAGTATGTTTTGCTATAAAATAGATTTATTAAATACAGACTATCCTCTTCTCTTCATTACTAGACGTTTAGCCTGTGAAGCAGTCCTTGAAGGGGAAGAGAAAACATATGACAACTAGTAATTTGCAAGAGCTGGATCTGCTTCAGTGAACAAAAGCATTACCTGAGATAGTCTTGAAGTCCAATAGTGAGCTCATAGGTCAGACAATACCAGATCTCCTTCAAATAAGAGAATGGCTTCTCTCAGGCACTTTGTATTTCTGTAAAAGTCTGTGTATCATCTTGCTCAAATAAGTAGAGGGAAGGCAGGAAATACAGAGAATGAGAAACCTGTGGAAAAATACAATAGAAGGAAAAGGAATCATTTGAATCTCTCTGGACCTAACTAATTATGAAGAGAAAAAGACTGATGTCTCCAGTTTAAGTAAATCATTAGTAATTTTCTGCACTAAGAGAAATAGCTGAGTTCACAGAGATGCGATAAAGATTTAAGATCATAAGTGCCTAAGTGCAATGTAAGATATAGTGGGAAACACTCTTAAAAGGCAAATGCAGTGACAAAAACTCCCTATTGCATTTAACAGATAATAAATGGGATTCCTCTGAGTTAACCTTTCACCTGTAGATTTCAGGGAAATGGCAAGGATTTTTTTCAGAAGACTCAGGTAGGGAGGGATAAGAACTAGAAGAATGATAGTTTAAATTATTCTGCAAGGTATGACATGGATATAATGAAATACTGTAGAGGGTTCTAACTTCACCATGCAGATAATATGTGTATGTAACACAAAAAGTCAAGGGTCCTTTAGCATTAAAACTAGGAAAAGATGAAGCAGACAGGCTTGACTTGTGGGTCTTATAATGAAAATGCACCTGATATACCTTTATTAATTCCAGATTCCTTTATTAATACAGTAAGTACACTTAGTAGAAGCATGATGATAAGAAATGCACTGTCATTATTAATAAATTAATCATAGAGAAAATGTAAACAGCACTAAATGGAATTATTACAAAGACAGATAGGTTGAAACCTACCTAGTTTCTATCACACTTGAAGCATTTCCTGCAAACATCTGAAAGCTAATGAGTACTCCTGCAAACAAATTCTTCTAAAAATAAAATATTTACTGAAAATGAATTTCAAATACACTCTCTTTGTGCTATTTACAATATTTTTGTGGATTGTTTCTTGCCATTTTTTTTCTCTTCAGTCAAGGCAGAGAAGAATTCTACATGTTTGATGGACTTTGTCACCAAAGCACTAACTGGGTGTTTGCATGTCAAAATGTTGTAGCAATTTGCAGATCAAATTTAATCACTGAGAAAAAAACCCAAACTTATGGATTTTATTTTAATTTCCCAAACTGCTCTTGGACATCTTTGAAGCAAAACCAAAAAAAGGAAAATTTGGCATATCTGTTATCTGTAAGAATTTTTTTGCATAGCTATGTTTCTCAGCAAGCAGGTAAACATCCCATCTCTCTAGTATGGAACTTATGACGACAAGTATTTCCATCTTCAGATGGAAAGGACAGGATTTCAACAGCTTATATTTCCAGCCTGTTGCCTTATAATTTTGTAGGCCCTGATTCGGGCATGCACATAAATTTATCTTTAAGCATCTGCCTTCATTTCATTAAGCACATGTTTAAGTCTTTTCTTGAAAAGGGATGCTTTCCGGAAAAGAGATCTTGAGTGATGCTATTCTCTGCTTCTGACACTGAATTTAGTCAATAAGTCTTGCAAGCTGCAATTTAGAAAAAAAGTTTCTTACTTTCAAATTAGCTTACTACATCTGGTGAATTTTCTCTCTCTTTTTTTTTTTTTTAAGGAATGAAAAGAATTAATGATACTTGCAATTGTACATCACATGCTTCCTTCTCTATTCTCCTTCTCTTCTATTGTTCTAATGCTTCCTCTACTGTTCTTACACAGGGTTTGAATGTTATTGATTCCCTCAGATTTTAAAAACGTGAAGATGAGTTTAGTGAGAACAGCTAGTTTTCTTCCCTTTGTTATACATTCACAGAACTTCTTTTGCTTTTTATTGCAATTGTTGGAGTCATAACACAACCTCTTTTGGTATAACCTTCACAAGAAGGAAAAAAGGTAGTATTATGGTAAACATCAGACCATTTGCAGCTTCTAAAGGATTTAATAAGGTAGGAGTACACAGGCAACACTAAGGACAAAGACCTGTTTCAGTCTATAGCTAAATCAACGGCAGAACTGCAGCTTGTAAGACTTCATTGACTAAATTCACTACTAGAATCCCAGCTGCCTGTAATCCTTAAAAGGATCTTTGGTACTAAGAGTCACCTGAGATTAGTCACACTAAGATTTGCCTGAGAGTGACAAAATTTTGGCAATTTTTATATAGCATAAAATTTGAGAAGCATTAAGATGAATAAGAAAGACTACAGGTATGATATTTAAAGTAAGTTTGACCTAAAAGGCTATTTTTCTTACAAGGAGGAGGTTGTTATATTATTTCCCATTGTAAGAGAAGACCAGGTTTGAGATCACCTGAGGGACCTGAATATACATAAGTCCATGGGACCTGATGAGGTGCACCCCAGGGTCCTGGGGGAATTGGCTGATGTAGTTGCCAAGCCACCCTCCATCATCTTTGAAAAGTCGTGGCAGGCAGCCAAAGTCCCCAGTGACTGGGTAAAGGGAAACATCACACCCAATTTTTAAAAGGGTAAAAAAAAGGACCCTGGGAACTACCAATTAGTCAGCCTCACCTCTGTGACCAGTAAGATCATGGAGCAAATCCTCCTGGAAGACGTGCCAAAACATACTGAAGACAGGGAGGTGATTAGAGACAGACAACATGGCTTCACCAAGGACAAATCATGCCTGACTAATCTAGTGGCCTTTTACGATGGAGTGACTGCATCAGTGGACGAGGGAAGAGCTACAGATGTCATCTACATAGACGTCTGTAAGACTTTTGATTTGATCCCCCATAACAATCTTGCCACTAAATTGGAGAGATATGGGTTTGACTGATGGACTGTTAGATGAGTAAGGAAATGGCTGGATGGCCACGTCCAAAGAGTTATCGTCAATGGCTCAATGTCCAAGTGAAAACCAGTAATGAATGATATCCTTCAAGGGTCCATACTGGGACCGATACTATTTCGTATCTTCATCAGTGACATGGACAGTGGGATTGAGTACACCCTAAGCAAGTCTGCAGATGACACCAAGCTGAGTGGTGCAGCCGATTCGCTAGAGGAAAGGGATGCCATCCAGAGGGACCTTGACAGACTTGAGGAGTGGGCCCATGTGAATCTCATGAAGTTCAACAAGGCCAAGCACAAGGTCCTGCACCTCGGTCAAGACAATGCCCCGTACCAGTACAGACTGGGGGATGAATGGATTAAAAGCAGCCCTGCAAGGAATGACTTGGGGATAAAGGTGGATGAAAAATTGGACATGAGCTGGCAATGTGCCTAGAAAGCCAACTGTATTGTGGGCTGCATAAAAAGAAGCATGGCCAACAGGTGAAAGGAGGTGATTATCCCCCTCTGTTCTACTCTCATGACACCCCATCTGAAGTACTGTATCCAGTTCTGGGGTCCCCAGCAAAAGACACAGACCTGTTAAGAGTGGGTCCAGAGGAGGGCCATGAAAATGGTCAGAGGTTGGGACACCTCTCCTACGAAGAAAGGCTGAGACATTTGGGGTTGTTCAGCCTGGAGAAAAGAAGGCTCTGGGGAGACCTTATTGCAGCCTTTCAAAATATAAAGGGGACTTACAAGAAAGATGAAAAATTTTTACCAAGGCTTGTAGTGACAGGACAAGGACAACAGTTTTAAACAAAGAGGGTAGGTTTAGATTGAACATAAGGAAGAAGTTTTTTCATGATGAGGCGGTGAGACACTGGAACAGGTTGCCCAGAGAAATTGTGGATGCCCCATCATTGGATGTGTTCAAGGTCGGGTTGGAGAGGGCTTTGAGCAACCTGATTTAGTGAAAAGTGTCCCTGTCCATGGCAGGGGTGTTGAACTACTTGATCTTTAAAGGTCCTTTCCAACTCAAACCATTCTATGATTTTATGATTCTATTAAAAGAAAAAAAAAATATTCTAAGAAGCCAGCCTCTTACCAGTTCCATACTTATTTCTGATATTGAATGCGAGTCTAAAGCATAAGTGTGATACTGTGAACAAATCTCTTAATCCTTATTGATACAGAGCAACTTGAATCTTGGCAGCACTAGCAATATCACAGGTTTTCAGAAGCACTGCATGCATCGGTGCCACCCTTCAAGGTACTAATTCCTCTTCTTCCCTACTCTTGAAGGCATATTGTGCAGTGAAAGTAACATCACCTGCTAAAAAACAGCTCACCTGTATAAAACCATAACACATTAAAATAAAATTAATCCAAGCCCTGTAACATTGTAAAATAGGAAAAACATCTGGACGATTAACTACAATGGTGGGGTAAGGATATGAATCTAGTTTCAGGATAGTCAGGATGAGCCTGATTAAATGATAAAAGACACACACAAATGGAGCTCTAATCTTTATTTCACAAATCACACTTCAACACCCTTGCTCATTTATTTACTTGTATTATCAATAATCTGGCTTAGTATTTTATCACGCTACTGCATTCCCTTTCAAGTCGATTACTTTGAATTATCTCATCAGGCAATACAATTCTTGATAGTGCACACATGCTTCATCAATAGAGAGTGAAGATGATGTCACTCTAAAACCAAGCTCTTCTCTGTATAATCTCTGCAGCTGGCAGTCTCAGACCATTCAGGTGAGCTACTGATCTGTGTGGAGCTTTCCCTCTAATTGAAGCATGCCTCGTGATATTTGAAGTCCTCTGATTTTCTGGAAAGTTTAGTTTGAGGTTTGGCTATGATCCAGTATGGCTGCCTGAAATACAATATGTGAGGATCAGATGATCACACTAGGATTAGATTTGTGAGCTTCTTCAAACAGTGCTGATCCTGTGCTAATGTTGACATATTTGCTATTTCTGAAGAGGTTTGGTCCTGAATGGTTCTGTTACTTGCATAGGCTACAAGTGAAAAATATGTATACCAACCTTCAAAATGTTAATTCCTTCAAAAGGGAGAATTGCAAGGCTGCGTTTTCTTTTTTATTCTTTCAGTAAAATGGATACACAAATTTGTTATGGGAGCCATTCAGGAAATGTGAGCTTTTTCTGCAAAAACCTTTGTTCTGCAAAAACACAGACAATTATCACCTACCTGGAAGGTGTTGGTTCTTTATAACCTGTTCTTTATTGCACCTGTGAAGCACTATTGGGGTTAACAGTTTGAAAGAAATACAGTTACATACATCGATGAAAGAATTTGATCATTGATTGTATATTACGTTTCCTTCTATAAATCATTTATGAGTAGTTAATAAACACTTATCAGAGGTTATGCATATGTGCACATAATAAAATTTGTTTTCTGCCATTCGTGTATTTTATATATATAAAAATTAAGACCTTAATTAACACCCTTCACTGTGGCATTTGAGCATCTTTGTGTATAATGAATAGAAGCAGAAAGCTTCATGAATTTGCTGGTGCACTGATATTTCTGAGGTCAAAATCCTGCTAGGCTATTGCATTTTAAGTGCCATTTGGTACTGGCTCAGGAAAAAAATATTTTTGCCACTTGTGAAATGAATTTTATAATTCAGCGTTATTTACGTTTTGGATGATGTAGCAAAAATTACTCATTGATTAAAATATTCTTAATCATTTCTTAACCATACTGACTACAACGCAGTAATAAACATGTCTGCATGCACCAAGCGTTTCTGAGCCAGGTCAACAGCTCTGACAACATCCTGGCTTATGTCAGCAACTGGCTATGCAGTAACACCTTAAATTATTCATTTCTACAAAAGTTAAGCTTATGTGCATGGTTTGCTTCCTAAACCTGACCTGCAGAAAACCTTACTGATGGACTGTCTCAGTCCACAATTAAGGATTTCTACAGACTGCGTTTTAGGGACTCTTCTGTTAAGCAGAAGGTGTAATGTCAAGTGTCCATCATCAGCCATTTTTCGATGACTGAGAATTTATTTCATTTCCTACAGCTTACTTAATACAATTCTCAACGTGTCAATTCTGTTTTATTTGGCAATATTTTTTTCTAATTTTGTCCAAAAGGAATATAAAACAATTAATTCTGCAGTTAAGAAATTTCCCTCCAAACTTAAAGTAGACTTAAATCCTAGTTGGAGTAATATTGGAAGAGCAAATTCACCTCTAGCCAGGATGTTGTAAAGGAGTATTTTTTATTTTAAATCAGCCCATAATGAATTCATTCAAACAGTGATTAAATGCCTAGCTAGTGCTAACTTACACAAATATAAAACTTAGAATGTATTAAGATGTTGTAGCCTTAAAACAATACAGAGTTAGATACAGGACTCTGTTCATGTTCACATAGAGATAAATACACATGCACTGCAGAACAAAATATTTAACTGAATTTTATAAATTAATTTCTTGTGTATCTTTACTGCCTTGTCTGTTCTGCTCCTGATGTCCCATCAAACCCAAGTTTTATTTCAACATTCTTAATCCTTAAATTACTTCAAACTGATTATTTTTTGTTGTTGTTGTTGTTAAATCAAATTGCCATAAAAATGGTTCCTCCTTCTCCTTACAGATTTGGCATTTTTTCTCTGAAGAAATTGGGCTAGAGGCCAAAGCTGTAGAAGAATAAGTCCTGGATCAGTAACAAATTTTTATACACAAACACACTGTGATTTTAAAGTCTATTATCACATTTCTCTAGAGAGCTAGAAATGAAAGCTTCCTTTCTTGGAAATGAGAAATTCCCATTTTCCCACTGGGGTGCCCAGCCCCTCTTTCAAATTCTGAAAAGACATAGGAAAACAGATGTTTAAAGCCATTATCCCTTTTTTATGAACAAAAATGGGCTTCATAACATAAAAATTTTAAAAACAACATTTATCATAGTTTACTCCCCCAAAAGTGGACATTTATCTTCAACATATAAATATTTTTCTTCAAAATCCCATCATGAAACCCCATAATACTCATGTTCTACAGCCTCTGTATCTTTATAGACTAAAATTCCTGTTTAGATTCCTTTATATAGTTTTCCCTTTTGGTGGGAGAAGTGGAGATTTCAGGACAGTTACTACTGCAACACTATCCGACTAGATATTTTTGCCCACAAAGTAGAAAAACAGAATGATGCTTCTGAAGTACAGCTTCCATGAGGCACCAATAGCATATTTCACTGAAAAAAAAAACATTTAGTGTTTTCATCAAGATATTTTGACTCTAGACATGAGAGTTGGGATAGAAAACTTCGGGGTTTTGGAGAAAATTGAACTTTTTCTTCTTTTTTTTTTTTTTTTTGTAATAACATTGAATTAACAGATAATTCAATATTCCAGTAAGGATGTTGGTGGTAATCCAGAAAACATTTTAACCAGCCTTCATCATTATTCAGTTCTTTTTATTATTACTGGAGGTTTCAGTACTGACTGTGAACCTGGGAAATAGGAGAGAACTTCAGTCACTTGAAGCCTGACAAAGGACAGCTACAGTTTTCCAGAACTGATTATGGTATGCTATGGGTTTATGCCATTTATGTTTTCATTTTATTTTGCTATGAAAAAATGATTTTATATGGAAAACATATGTATGTTTATGTTGCTATAAAACAGACAGGATTTGCAGTATAGCTGACTTAGTGTTGGTACAGAAAATAGACACTTTGCTTTTCCTAACTTTCTCAGCCAAGCTATACTATTTTACATTACATTAACATAGCTTTTCATGTTTAATATCCTTGCGGGGGAGGCTGAATGAAAAGAAGGAAAAATTGCCCATGCTTAATAATATTAGCATTTAAGTCGTCCCACTAGACTTTAAAATTTGCACCTCATTAAAGTAAAGATTGTGCTTGAAGGACAGATTACAAGGAGGTAGGAATAGAAGAAGCAACAAACACACCTTATTGAGGTAAATGGGGTAAGGCAGCTGAATTTTGCTCTTTAGAGTCTGATTTTTGAAAAATATTTGTTTAGTTTGTTTGCATCCCACCAAGCAAGAATGAGTTGAACTTTGAAATGGAACCTAAAACCTCATTAAAAGACAACAGTATTTAAGTGCCTTGTTTAAACATTAGTGGTTTTGAGTGATGGTTTCCAGCATGGTGGAATTAATAGGACATCAGTATTTTTATTAATAGTTTGAGGGCTCTATATTAGTTCAGAGATTAATAAAATGAAGATGGTATAGTTGATAGTTAACTGAAGCAACTTGAATTACTTTTGGTAATTAATCTAAATGCTTTTATGGGAACTCCCTCTAAAAAACCTCACAGTAGTACTTAATATTTCCACATCATTTTCACAGACAACTGTAGGTAGTCAGCACCTGAAAGTCTGATCATTTATAGTGAGAGATCTAAATACAGAGGTTTGAACATAAAGCAAGCATAGAGAAATAAGTTGGGTTGTTTTTTTTTTTTTAGATGTGTACTTGATTTTCTTGCCTAGGCATAGACGTCTGAGGTGCCCTGCAGTATCTGAGGCACTCATGAGGCTATCGGTCAGAACCAAGCCTTGTCCTCATGAAGTGGCCAAAAATACCAACTGACACTAGATTTCTGCGTGTAACCAACTGAAACAGATCCTTATTTTCTTCCAGTAAAACCAGTTAATTTTTTTACAATGTCTATTATTAACTCTCCACACCAATAAGGATTCATGTTCGTGCCTCAGGTAGGTGTGGACTGATTGTTAGATAAGCAGTACTCATTTAAGGCAAAGTCTCAATAATGTATAGACTGGCTGTACATCACTGTGCCTGTATAGGATTGTCTTCCCCTTTCTCCATTCATTTAGTAAATATGGACTCCACTCAAGTGATTTGAATGGCTAATACATCATCCCTTTTATAACTTATGTATCAGTTCATTCTCTAAAATGGCCTGAGCTTTTGACTCCTTGCTAACTTTACTATTCATTTATCTATCTATCTGCTACACCCTTGTTACAGGAAGGGAATAGGCAAATGGAGAACCAGCTGGCATATTGTCTTCCTATTCCAAACAGACAGAGTGCAGATAAATACTTAGCAGTTAATACTACTTCTAACCCTGAGACATGGTTCAAGGCCAAGTTTTCATGCACTAATTGTGCTGTTTCAGAAAAGCTTACTTCCTGGAAACCACTTTCTGTTTGCTGGAGTGGTTAAATAAACACAGTCTGTATGATTTGGCTCCCCAGACTAAATTATCTCTTTTGGATGTTTTGACTACTCAACCAATCCAGCTTTTTTAAGAGAAAATAAACATGACAGTACGGACTCTGTTAGGGCAGAGAAAAGGGTCCACTTCAGAATGAAATTCTTGGAAAACCAAAGTTGAAAGAAGGCTTGGTCCTGTGTCATTTTCCTATCTTCTGGTGGCTATTTGAGAAAAAAACAGCTGTTTGCAGACTCCTCTTGGCAACACCACTGGAAGGGGATGGATGGAGGTGAAAAACAGTAAAGAAACTCTGGGTTTTGCTATTGGGAAAAAAAGGTACCAGAAGAAGGGATGGATTTAATTTCTTTTCACTGATGGATTGGGTATGTTTTCAGTTTTTTTCTGACTTCATAGTGAGTAGATAGAGAGGATCTTTACAGATCTTCTAAACTGGATAGTTGAGGTCATAAAAGTTTTCTCCAAGTCATTATTTCTGAGTGATCACTTTTGATTCATGTGCTTTGTCAGGTTCTTGTTTTCTTATTATGATTGTACAAAAATGTTGGATGTGTTATACCTACCAGAGTGCTCCTAGGAGAGCTTCCCTAGGATTATAGAATCATAGAATCATAGAATCATTAAGGTTGGAAGAGACCTCTAAGATCATCGAGTCCAACCGTCAACCCAACACCACCATGCCCACTAAACCATGTCCCTAAGCACCTCATCTACCCATCTTTACTTCCTAATTCCTAGGATGGGCTGAGATGTACTGCTAGAAGTTCATTCTTCCTTACAGATGACCATTATTTAAGTCATCTAGCTATGTTTCCACCAGATAATAATGGGAGGCTGGTACTGGGCAAGGGATTTAACCATACTGCAGATAAGTAGTCCTTGAGGGAAACTCTACTTTCTGGTCTACACTGGCTATTTTTTGTTGGGAATATTTCCAGCCAGTTCAGAGCCAGCCCCAAAAATACTTTTAGAGATAAAGTATGTGTATAGTAGCTTTTATATCCTTTGAATCATCGCTGCAGTTAGTTTACACAGCAGCATAGGAGCAGCCAACATGCTGATTTAAAACAAGATATATACAAGTGTTCTGAAAATGCCCTTACTATATTTTATTTTTCAATAATATCTTTTTTTAAAATCACAATGAATCAAATAATATATCATTAAAGTGAGAAGACTCAATGAATTGATGTTACTCTAATTATATAACACGTATTTCACATGACCAGCATAATGCATGGGTCTTTCATGTTCTCTTTCATGACCTTTTTGGTAAAGTAGACACTCACTAAGAAGATGTCAAATAAGAAGGCATAAATTCTGGATTCAGATGCTTTTATTCTGTTAAAAATATGTCAGAACTTCATTTTAACTTTCTAGTATATGACCCTCGGATAACTGAATAATCCATTCCCTCTGGGTTGGAATTAATACTGGAAGAAATGTAAAAATAAGCATTTCCTTTGAAGACATTCAGTATGATTAGAGCAAAGAAGTTATCTCAGCTATTAGGACACGACACATATTCATATTCCCTCCTTTCCAGAAATAAATATCCTGGAAAAGAAGTAAGGCACCCAAGTCACCTGCATGGTTAAACTTAAGCGGTTCCTCTTCTTTTGCCTGCAAGGATGGCCACATTTAAATTCTGGGAGAGCAATGAACTCCCTTCTCAAGGGCTGATATGAAATGACTGAGTTCCCTGTAGTTATATAAAATCTATCTGGTGCTAACACAGATCAGACAACAAAAGAAAATGTATTATGAAAGGCATTCTTAGTATACTTTCCTCATTGGCTTTCTAGTGACTGATCTTGCTAAATCAATACTCACTTCTGCAGGCAATCCTTTGCCATTTCTTATTGTCTTTGGACCGAATCCTACCTTCACTTTTATCTGTGTGGCAATGCAAGGACAAGAGATCTACACCCGTACAGACAAAAGAGGAATTTTATCCAGTAGGACCTAGTGAATGCCTATAGTTTGACATCTTTTTAGCAATGTTCTATTGATTACCTTTAGGGAGAAGAAGAAAAGAAAGGTGTTTTGGGGCAATGACAAGGACTGGGTTTTATTTCCTGTAGTAAATCAGGATAAGGCTAGAGACAAATACTCAATAGCTAATACCTCTATCAGGCAGGAAATGAGGCAAAAGAAACAGCATTAAAGGCAATTGCTGCACAGAGATTGCACAGGAAAAAAAAGTTTGAATAACAAATATGAAAAAACTAGCAAGAGCAAAAATCCAATCTTAACTTGTCAAAGAAACCCTAGCTATAATATCTACAGTGAATTCAGCTTCCAAAGAAACTGTCCCTGCAGGAAGAAGAAAATCTCCCAATGACCGTCTTTCAAAGGGAGCACACAAGGAGGCAGGATTCCCTTCCCAGTGTTTCCAAAACAAGCTCTTTGCTCCTCAGACACAAAAAGAAAAGTAGCTGTATGTCCCCTAATGAGTTGCACATTCTTAAATAAGCTTCCTTAAATAAATACACCACCTACCTTTAAATTTCTCTGCAGGGTTATTATGGTATCTCTTTTTCTACATTTGGGAAAAGTTAATATTATCCCTGGACTATTGCATATCTATGTATATTCAAGCATCCTTCTCTTGAAGTCAATGGAAATCTTCAACACACAAGAATTATGAGATTAGACTCACTGGTTGGTTAGTTTTCTAATTATTCAAACACTCCTCGACTCAAAGTATATCACTATTGTAATCTCGGATGTGCCAAAAGTTAATTTCTGAAAACAAATTACCATCAGAAAAAATTGCTTTTGGAAGAGATTATTGAACACTTTGTTCTTTTAGCACATTTTGTCATGGTTGATGTATCTTTTTAGAATGATCTGCCTTAGAATTATCAGGAGAAGCAATCCGCCCCCCCTCAGCTGATCACCATATAGGTGGTCCTTTCATTAATTTTTATTTGACACATTTTCCATTTTTCCATCATGTTCTTACTGTGTAAAGAGAAAGGCTTTTACAGCTCAGAGAAAAGTTTCAATGACAAGTACAAAAGACTAACAAGAGGAAAAAATCCTGCATATAATAATCCAAAGAAATCCCTCGTAGCATAATGTCCACAGTGATGTCAGCTTCAAAACATCCTCCATTCTGATGAGAGGAAAAAGCCAATTAGAGAAGTTATCCCAAAGCAATGTCAAAAGCCTACAAATTAGAGCAGCTATAAACCCCAATCCCAACAGACTTCTACAAACATGTAAATTAATGCCATTGAAAAGCAATGTAATCAGGTCTCATTTATCATTATAATATCTTCTGATATTATAATATCTGCTGAGACCTGATAGCAATCTATGTACATCATAGGCAGTTCATTTAAAGAGGTAACAACTGCTACTTGAGCAGCTCTGAAAACCATTGTTTTAATTGCCCCAAAAGTAAGCAGGAAAACTGAAATTCAAAAAGTGACCTATTGCACTATTTGCTCAGGCTAAACTAGAATCAACTGCATTCATTTCCAAGGTGTATGGAATAGACTAAAGAGCAAGAAGCTTTGCTTTTCCAAAATTACAACAGGTTTTAAATCTCTTCTGAATCTAACTTAATACAAAAAAACACCTGAAAATTCACAGATACTGTGCTTCAAATATTTTTGAGGCCAGAGATAATAAATTAAAGATTACTTTACGCTTCAGTGTGGGCACACTCCTGCACTATGCTAAAACCATTACTTCCAATTGCAGTCAACAGTTATGCTCTTTCTGGACCATTCATGATAGACAAAGAAGTAATGGTTGAGCTTTTTGGCTGTAACAATCTCTAAGTCCTAGGGGCTCTCTAAGGGTGAAACAATATTATGTTGTTTCAACACTATTTCAAAATAACTGCTGAAAGAAAAGCCTAAACTACCTGAACGAATTCAAAAAGACTGAGCTGTTAGAATCTTTACTGTGTTTTTCTGCTAATTTCCTACTTCCGTGTGTATAAGTTTCAAAAACAGACAACACTGTTTTACTGCAAGTCTCTGTCAGTAAAGAGCATGGAGTAAAGCAGAGGAGAAATAAGAATGAGTCATTTTAGTTCTCTCTCCAGTAGACTTTGCTTCCTTACTGGTAAACAAAGCAAAATCAATTTCATCTTTGCCTTTAAAGCATTCAGAAACTATTTTTCCTTACCAAGAGTTTGGATCTGCATGTTTTTCTTCTGTGGAAATTGTTGGTAGCAAAGATATGTGGCTTAACTCTCGGGGCTCTGTCAGATAAGCACTCAGTGTAGCTCATCCATACTTCTTATAGAGGTTTCCACCCTGCACGCTTAGGTATCTGTGCCTAAGCCTCTGTTTCTGCAGTATGCTGAGTGGCATGTTAAAGCAAATCCATTTTCACTGATAAATCAAGCTTGAATATTGGATCAGAAACTGAAATAGTTGATGTGCCAGGGCAGAGAGCAGTAGGGAGGACAGCTGGGGGCAATTCCAGTGTTGGCAAACCTGGATTTGTCAGAGCTATCTTTGAAAGTATTGGTCAAAATTATAATTAGTACATTATTCCAGACTAAATATATATATGCATCTTAAGATAAGATCTCATAAGAAGTATGAAAGAGAGAGATTAGCAATGTTTTGTATAAACATAAAACGTTGACAATTTGAACTTTAAAAGCTAGATCCTGCAAATACAGGAGATTCAAAAATCTGTAGAGATTTCTTTTAAAGACAGCTAAAACATTTGGGATTCCTCTTATGCTGCTGTTTTAGAACAAATGTGTTGGAAATTTGTTTTCCAGAACATTATTTAGTCTGTTTTAATTCAGTGCCAGTTGACACAATGTAAACCAGGGTCAAACTGATGATGTCAACTTTTCCTATTCCAAATTCAAACTTGCCTTGCAGATTTGATATTCAAAATTTTATTTTACTGTAGCTTTCTCAGGATTATCTGATTTGAGTTTTAAGCCTTGGCACAAATATTCTCTGAGAGCAGTGAAGAGATGGAACATATGCTTCCAAAAATACCTTAGGAATAGACAGAACATGTTAAGAGGCCATAATTACTCACAGCCAGAAATCTTTGCCTCTGGGGAAAATAGGCTTCCTGAATCTCATTCAGTGACAAATATTGACAAGCTCTGTGCCACACTGTGTTTTCCTGACACAGTTTTGTCTAGAAGGTAGAACAGAGTAACATCAAGTCAAGGGCAGTTTGGATAATGTTGTGGTTCGGGAAGGAAAATCTTTCATTAAGTTCCTGGTAAATGAGAGACAAGTGCAATGTACATCATCTTGTAGACAGCTTAGCCTCTGTCAGTGCACCTGGTGCTCTCTTCCATCCCTCTAAAACATAGTTCATAAAAAAAACAGGAGCACACACTATCGATGCAATTTGTATTGCTTCTTGTGTGAGACGAACAGTGGGGCAAGGCTTCCTGCACCCTCCTCTTGGCCCGGCCCTCACCATCCTTGCATGCTCTTTCCTGCCTGCATGCTTGGTTAGTCTCTTTGAAAGGCATCCTACTGTTCAGGGCTCACATATGGTGCATGCAGAGAGGAAGGGAGAGACAGCACAGGGGGTCAGGAGGAGAGAACAAGGGGCCATCAGCTGTCGGGAGGAAATTATCTTGGTTCTGGGTATGCAAAGTGGGAAAACACGCTGGGATCCAAAGCTTTCTGAAAGACATTTTCCCCTGTTGAAAGCTATGAATATGTGTCCCTTTAGAATTAAAACATTTTAGCAGTGCTGGACTAAGGCTTGACTCTGATGATTCACAGGTATGTTTTAGGCTGGATAAATTGGATATCACTGTTTTGTTAACTGAACTAGGCACCCCAAGACATACAGGGTAACTTTGGACAAGTCACTTCATCTTTCTGTGCCTGTATTTCCTTGTTTGCCTTGTCTAGTCAGATTTCACGTTCTAGATATACCCATATATATACATAGCTGGATTCCTCACAGTATCAGAGTGCAGTCCTCACTGGCATTTCTACAAACTAGCCCAATACAAATAATTCCTGACAGTTTATTTCCTAAACTTGTTCCCAGACCCAGGGTCTTAGGATTTTTTTCCAATTCATCCTTAATCATAGAATCATACAATAATTTGGGTTGGAAGAGACATTTAAAGGTCATTTAGTCCAACCCCCCTGCAGCGAGCAGGAACAAATTCATTTGACTTGTATTAAGCTGCCAAGTGGCCCAAGAATTAGAGGTTTCTGGGTTTGTTTTACTTTATTCAGCAGAGGTGGCCTTGGTTTTAGCTTCCCTATTCCCAGGTGCCAGCATAATCTTACTCCATGTAGGTGAGGATCTCTAAGTCAAAAAGAACTGTTTTTCCACCTACCTATATATCTGGCTATATAAAACGTTGCTAAAATTTACTACCTCTATCAGCCTGTGAATATTCCTGGCAGTGTGTCAGCTGCGAGTAAAGCCACCTTGATATGGATGAATTAAACCACTTTCTCTAATCTGTTATTTTGCATTTTGCTTGTTGGGGCAACCTCCTGAGACACAATACATGGTTTTCATTAAGGCCCAAAGCTTTTGATACATTTTTTTTTTCCTCAAAACATATTAAAACCTTATTCAGTAACAGGATATTTATGAACCACATATCAGAAATGGCTATTTTTTTATTAATAAAGAAATAACAGCAAATCCTATGCAATTTGGAAGAGCTTCATTCTTGAGTCATGGTTATAAGTACTCAATAAGATGAGATATAAAATGTCTTTAAATATTTTATAATATTTGGCTGAAAATCCATCTGCTTCTGGTGCCTGCCTTAAGTTCAAAGATGGAATTTCTTTTATTTCTGATATGAAAATGACTACATGTAGACTCTATATTTTCAGCTGAGTGTTTGTGTGTGCATATGCATTTGTGAGCGAGACAGAGACGGACAGAAAAAAAGAGATTTAAAGGCACGGTATATATATGTTATATATATGTGTCTGTATATGTACTTTAAGATGTACAGTACTAGCACCATTCTGATTCAAAATATGAGGATCAGGAATATTGGCTCGCATTGATAACCATTCTTCTCAATCTGTGCCTCCTTATATGAAACAGATGGTTTGATATTTTGTAGTGATATAGTAAGCATTCCCTTGTCCCAAGCCAAATCTG
>NW_008824716.1:1091363-1123730 GCF_000699105.1 Pygoscelis adeliae
AATGTGACGTTATAAGAGACCTTATAGCACTAAGCAATAATTTACTCATCCCTATGATTGTATCCTACTAATTTTTGTTGTGTCCTTCGGACAGATGCCTTTCCCATGCTGTAAGGTTAAGAGACATACTTCTCTATGCTCCCATTTCTTCCTTGTCTAAGTTGATTTACTCCTCCCTGGATTTATCTGTTCTCTAGGCATGTTTGCTCAAACCCACTGAGAGCAACATCTTTCTGCCCTTGGAGTTAAGGAAAGCCACTGAACTTCTACTTCACAAGAAAAAGAGAAATACATGATCCCGCTAAGATATCCAAATGGTTCTAATATATTATTCTTTACCTTTCAAAGACTATTGCTTATTGCTATGCATAAAAATAAGGCATGTCTCTTTTCTAACAAGAGCTATTAAACTAAAAGAATATCATAGGTACAACATTTAAATGTAATCCTACAGCTGCAGATGGGAGAAGACAAATACATGGTTATATCTTGTGAGAAAGAAAGGGTGGTGGCATTCTCTTTCTCTTTTTCCTCATTTGCATTCTCAAAAATAAATAAACGTGGGATTTACAAATGGTCAGTCTGATCAGGATGGAAAATTTCTTACTATTCTCTGCTTTCCCCATAATCAATAAAAAATTCAAACTCTGCTATTGTCAGAATTAGGGAATCAGAGAAAAAAAAAGGATTCAAAATCTGTAAAGTAAAGTGAGAAGACAACATGTAAAATGAAATGATAAATTCTTGCCGATAAACTGTTCAAACAGTCAGAAACCATTTTACAGTTTTAATGCTGGAAACTTCTCTGTCTTTAGTAGTAATAGTACATAGGCATAAATGATGCTTTACACAAATAGTAAAAAACTGATGAAATTCTACTTTCAAAGAAGACAATGAGAATTTGGTCTTAGGGAGTTATTACTCATGTTTCCTGATCAAAAGATATTAAAAAGTTATTTATGGGATAGAGAATATAAAAATAACAGTAGCATTTCTATGATGTGCTCTCCAGAAATTCAAATACCTCCCGTGGATATCTGTGTTTATATACAGTGGGAAGGGTCTAGCCTGGACTTGGCTTATAGTAGGCAAGAGAATCTGAATAAAGGGTATAAGGTTTTCAAACTCAAATTCACCTAGCAGCAAACATTACCGCACAACCACATTAGCATAATTTTATCACAGCACCATATTAGAAGTTCGCGTTGAATTTTTATTTCTGCTGTGGCCTTTCATCTTCCATGCGCTTTTCACCGTGACTAGTTTCTGTTCCCCTACCAAACAGGAACAGCCTTCTCCCCGCTGTCTTGGGAGGCTGTTCATGTTGGATCCCACTCCCAAAATGCAGTGTGGATAAGGTACACTGATGTTAGTTTCTCTACCCTACTGTGTTAAACACCTACTCAAAAGACTGAATTCTCAAGCACCCATATGCTACATCACATAGAGTACTAATCCTCAGTTACATACTATAAAATCTCCCCGCTTGTAAGCCGCAATAGACCCACACATTACTTCAAAAAAATTGAAATAATTATGTTTCTTATGATTCATGAGAGTCTCAGGGAACTCCAGTATTAAACGTCACGTATCCTGCACAGTTTGCACATGGCCAGTTTGCCCCAGAGGGGGCTAATGTTAAACAGTGTGAATAGGTTGTTACTCGACACCTGCCTTAAAAGTCATAGGTCAATGCCTGGCTTGCTCTTATGAGTAACAGAGACATAGCTTGTGTAGTTGCGTAGTCGAGTGGTAGAAGTGCTTCCTGCCCCACAACAAAGATGCCAAATGAAGGCGAGGTGCTTCACAGTGCCAACAACCTCTCCCACACCTTTGACTCTTAAATGCCTCCTGCTCCACACATCATATTCTCACCTCTTCCTATATCCAAAGCTCCCATGTTACCAATCCCTCCTTCCCAAATCCCTAAGTTTCCCTCATTTTTTCCTTGGCGCTGAGTTATGGGGCAGGGGTGATGCTCATTTATCACTATGCCAGCTGAATCACTCAAGACACATGAAACCAGGAGAAAGACCCAAACATGGATATGGCCTTGCATTCTAGTGGCTAGGGAATTGGGTGAGAAGATGTCTGCTTAGTAATCAGTAGGAAGATTGCCCTCTATTTGCAGACTTGACTTTTCCTGTTCTGTTGGAAACATGTCTTTCATGGGCTTCATTTTTGTGTGGAGCACAGTATGCTTTAGTAGGTGAGTGTGTGTGGTAAAGACAGGTTTAGGAGTATACTTAGTTTGGAGACCCAGGAATGAAAGATTTGTCTGAGTGGTATCTGACCCCTGAGGCATCCATTTCCCTGACAGCTTTTTAACCCTAAATACTTAAACAAGACAGGAGGGAAAACACGGTCAAAAGCACAGGCACGACATGGAGTACAGTTCTGCAATATTCTCCTCATAGGTCAAGCAGCAGTATGGCAACACCGTGGTGATGTGTTTGAGTTTTATGAAACCTTTACATCTTTTCATTTGTTTGTTTTATTTTAGTTTTGGATTTAGCAAAACTACTGGGAATTTCATGAGACTGACTGTTTCTCCTCAATTTAAGCCATTGATTTTTCAAGGGAATTGTAGCAAAAAAATGTACATTTCTAAATAAATTAAAGCCTACGCTATGCAAATAATAATAATTCTACCTTGAAAGTGATTCTTGCCCTGCTTTTATGATTACCAGGGGAATAAAATTTAAAAAGAAAGAAAGCAAAAAAAAAAAGAAAATATCCATGAATACCAGCCAGCTGAGAACTCAAATTTCATTAAGACTCAGATAGAACTGGTATGTTGGAAGTTTTGGATTCTGAGTCTAGGCATACTTAAGGTTGAATGATAAAATACTGTATTTCACTATTCATCCAGCAATAGTTCGGGACTACTGAACTCAAAGCAACATTTATCAGCCATCTCTTATATAGAAGTGCTGCATTTAGCTTGCTATGATTAAAAGGAAGCTATTTCTTTCTTTACTTGTAGTGTCAGAGTCACTCTTTTATTATTTGTTAACAGGAAGATGTTAGTTTGGGGTTTTTTTAATTAAAAATCAATTGGAATTTTTTAATTTCATGCCATCTGAAATAAATACTAAAAAAACCCACATGTTTGAAGTGTGTTTTTCACAGTGTGGAGGACAGACAGAGGAGGCTGAATAGCACCTTAAAACCATGGGCATGGAAAGGAAACCACAGTACCAGAGACCTAAAGCAGACCAGCAGCTGCAACTCATAGTCTGAATTAGACATGGGTAATGTATGGAGTTTGTTACAACAGAATAGGCAAAAACAGCCCAGGTGATGAATGAACAAAACCAGCTCCAGAGTGTGAGTTTCCTCACTTACCTTAAGCACTCTCACAGGATAGAGTGGATGACCATTTAAAAGATTTCTGTCTTCCTATTGACAACTGAGGAAACCTAGATGACCTTCTTAGGCTCAATTTTACTTTTTAATAGCTAGGTAAATAACATAAATCCCATTTTATTTTAAATGAGTTGTCTGGATTCCCTCTGTTATCCAGAATGTAAACATTTCAGCGTGTTTGGAACAGGAACTGCTGACAGTGAGTTCAATAGGACATTTTAGAAGTTTAAATTTTATTTGCATTCCAAATGCAGGCATAGAAAGAGCTACCCTTAAAGTAAAACACAGCATGGAAAGCATCATTTTGCTTTCCAACCTTCTTTTCATGTTGACGGTAAGTAGCAGATGTAATGTGCTGATTATGATCTACGAAGATTGGCAGAGAGAGTGTAGATTGAAGCTGTACAAAATGGCCTTCATCCTGCCTCATTTTAGTGTATTATCTCCCATTTCATGAAGCCATCTTTCTAAAGTAAATGCTGACATTGTCCATATGGGAAAAAGGATATGTTTGAAGGCATGTCCCCAGAGGGTGAGTCTGTTTGCATTTTTTTAGGTGTTTCTAACTTCAGGGAAGCAATCAGCATCATCCACAATTGTTACAGGAACATCAAACTGAATAGCCCTTGGCTTCTGAAGTAGAAACTGTTTAGCCCTGGATTTAGCAAAGAATATAAAATCGGATGTTGATTCCTAAGTAGCTCATTTCAGTTCAAATGTACTTATCACTGCGACAAGCTCTGCCACTCATGCTGAAGTGTAATAATAAAGAACAAACAAACCTAAAGACCTTGGTGTCTGCCAGAGGTAGATGCAATACATCAAACATCTACTCATGATAAGACTTTTCTGAAATACTGCTGCATCCATGATAACAATTGGAGACAAAATATTCCCATTTTCTTCTTAGATAGAAAAGGCTGCACTTTCCCCTCCTCCCTGTCTTAAATATCACAGCCTCGTGGCACATCATTTTCACAGTGCATAAACGATGTCCTGTCTCATTTGTTGCATCTAATCTTCTGAAAAGCTCATGTGATTTTCAGCTTTGTCCAAGCATTTTCTGAAAGTGTCTAATTTTGTCTTGATGGAAATGTAATTTCTTAGTTCACTAATACAACCATTCACTTTAGCCATTCCTTCTCTAATTTTAAAGATTATGTCTTCTTCTGATCTCATTATTATTACACTTGTCATTCAAAATGAGAAGAGGAGGGAAAGAATTGGAATTATGGCTCCCTGATGAATTCCATCTGTGCTTATGGAAATCAGGGTTGTGATATTCATTTTGAAGTGTCACCACAGAAAAAATAGAAGTCAATTCAAGAGCAATAAAGTACACAAGTCTGGAAGGCCAACACCGTGACAATGAGAGGCAAATATTTTTCTTATTATCTACAGGTACTACTATAACACCTAAGAACCATAGTCACAGCAAAACCACAGGGAAAGGAAAAATACAAATCCACAAAAAAAATCAAAACAACATCAGCACTTAGTCCTATTTCTTGTTTCTTTCACACAACTGCATATAATTTTCACTATCAGTTATACCATTTTCAATTTATTATGTATTTTATAGATCACATCTGTGACACAGAATAGGATTTTGCACCAAATACAGTACAACTAAATCTCCAAACAATGAGAATTTACACCATAGTAAGTCACATCAAGCCGGACAGTTTTTAATTAGTTCTCAGAGCAAGGGGAATTCAGTAAACCTATCTGTCTTTCCCATGTCTTCTGAGTTGTGAAGTTCAATCCATCTACATAGAAGGTCTTGGATCTTACAATGGTATTTCAAGACCATAAGCAAAGTCTGTTAATAACCAATCCTTTTGGTATCCTCCAGCAAGGAAAGAGCTTTCATTCCTGCAGTAAATTAATTCACTGAGAGAGAAGGGATTTTTTTTTTAGTTTTCCTATCTTAGGATCTCACTCAGACATGGCACACACATATACACATATGAAAAAGACAAATTTAGCAACAGAAAATATAGCATATATGTCCCAATAGCTATATGCCTAAGACCTTGAGCATAGATTTGCTCTAGCCCATTTCTTCTTTGAATGGGTATTTCCAAATCATTAAATATAAAACCTGACTAAAAAAAAAAAAAAAAAGTTACTGGAAATCATCTGCTTAGAACTGTGAGAATTAAGTCCCAGCAAAAGAAGAAGAATAGTCACTTTAATCTTCTATTTAGGAAAGGCACAAAGTCAATACTGGATCCTACTTTATGATAATGAATGTACAAGTACATGGTCGTAATACAGCTAACCAAGGTTGGGTGGAGCTCCAGAGATCTCTTCTGACCCCAGTTCAGAAATAAATTCTAGGTCAATAATACCATCAGCCATAACTCTTTAGCCACTTGGGCCATAAAATTTCTTAATGTTGAATTTTACTGCCTGCCTCTGGAAAAAAAAATAGAGCAGTTATCTAAATAGAAGTGTTTTACAATAAGCAATGAATGAAGCATAGTAGGGCCAAGTGCATAGAAACCTTAGAAAAGGATCACTACCACGAGACTTATGGTAACATACAATCTGAACTGTTATTTCCTTCTAATTTACAATGTGTGACATCAATCTCTAACTTTTATCTTGGCCCTGTTCATTTTTGGGACAATGCACCTATGTAGCCCTTTCCTTATGAATTTCCTTATGGAGACATATACAAATCCATAGAAAAGTCTATCTTAAAGACATGGCTAATCAGGCTACAAGTAGAATGGAAATGTGTAAAGGGCTGTTTGCCTCTCCATGACTTGACAAGGCCACTATGAAGATCTATACTTCATGAGCTACCACCACACACCAGTTAGGACAAACAATTATATTACATGTAGACATGGCAGAGCCGGGCTTTGTTAGCCACCAGTAACGCAAAAGGCTCAGCCACACAGGCGATGATGGTGGGCAAGACAAACATGTCAGGCCTATGCCATTGTATCTTCACTGTTACCCAAGTCAAAATTACCTTGAAACATGTCAAGGCATATACTGCAAACCCATTTTTGCCTGTTGAATAAACATGCCTGTGTTCAGATTTTGAAAACCAAGTTCAGCAATCTGAGGAAGTTTTTGGAAGAAGCAGATGTCAGAAAAACAATTTGGAAAAGTAAATGATCATATGTATGATATATGGTGTATACAGTAAAAATACCTTCCCTGTCTTACCAGTATATTAGGATATTGAAGTTGAAAGGATGTTATTTAAGTTGCTTGTTGATTTTCTGCTTTACCCTCAGCACAAACAAAGAAAATAGACTACTCAGTTGCAGTTTTGTTTACAGGCACTTACTTGCATTCAGTGAGACTGCAATCAGTCACTAAGCTATCACACATCTCTTTTTGTCTTGTTTTGGAATGATTCTTTTTTTTGTTATGTAAATAACTGCAAGGTAGATATATCAAATAAGTGGCTTTTGTAATCTCACAGGTACACAGGATACAAAGTGTACCTCTGTAAACTTCTCGATTTTCTTATGTTAATGAGGAATGTCAGTGTGTTGCATAACATATAAAATACCAACAAAAAACCTATGTTGTTGGACTAGGGAATGAGCACCGTGGGGAGACTTAACTCAAGCTGCCTTAATCTATTGGTAATATTTAAAAACACTGTTCTATCCAGTTTGACAACCTAACCACAGGAAAGGAGCAAACCAAGTTATTGCTCTTCCATACAGAAATTTTCATCTTAAAAAAACCCCAAAAAACCCAAACAAACAAAAAAACCCCGCTGTTGTTTGTTTGCATGGTTGTTTCACCATACGCTAATTTTCCTCTGGTTAGAAGTACAAGACACTACTTCAGAGAAAGAGGAAAACCCAAGCATCTGGATCACCACTCCAGCATGCCAGAGTGGACAGTTGAATAGCACGGGAATCAGAAAGCCAGATACAAGTACAAAGACCCAAACCATTCCTTAGGAAATGATGAGGAAAGTACTTAAACCTGTACTTGACGTTTAGCAGTGTTTGAGTGTCATTGACTGTAATTGATGCATGTGCATATTTAACAAGCACATATTTCAAAGACATTCCTAAATAAGAATATTTTCATCTAATGTGTGTTGTTACAGCCCTAAAGATTGAGGTATATGAATGAAGCAAGGTTTTCAGGGAGAGATAATACCTGATACAGCTGAGAAAAATCAGTCTTTTGATATAGAAGCCTCCTCCACTTTGGAAAAAACTCTGAAAGATTATCTGCTTTGTCTAACTGTATCAATTGTTTTTATAAGAGATATTATCTCTCTACAAACTATTCTGTAATGAGACTTCAGAGTTTCATTCTATTCTGAAAAGTGACTCTGTACAAAAACATTCATACTTCAGAAATCTCTACCTCGTGTGTACACAATGATTTCTACCAAGAGGATGTTTACCCTTCAAGAGCAAGTACATCTGGAGCTCCTGTTCTTGTTTTTCCCGACATACTTAAAAGAACATTGCACTTTTTAAAGAAAATGAGAGTTTAACCATGTACATTGTACTAAAGTTTTACTAAGGTTCAACAGCAATGCTAGTAGTTCTGAGGTATAAAAGCATCAATGGGAGCATGAGCTGCGTTTTACTCCCACTTGTGTACTGAGCTAAACGGCTAGCTGCATTTCCATTGCGACAGCAAATTCTACTCTCAAGACTTTTTTTTTTTTTAATTCGCTCTCAGGATGGTAGTTTACACAGCAGTAGTGATAATTAGAGAATTCAAATAAAAGAACAAAGTACTGTAAGGCTACAGGGAAAGTCTTTATATCAGTTTTATATAACCTTCATCTTAATATCATAAATTAATGCAGTTATGCCTTAAACAGTTAAACAACATTGCACATGTGGCTTTTGAGGACCATTAACACAAAACCCTGTTAAAGTGAAAAAATGTTACCGTAGATACATAACTGAAACATTTACAGTGTCACAAGCTCCCATACAATGTGGATTTTAGTGTAAAAGCCTCTCCTCTTTGAATAGCATACTTCAAAGCTTAGGAGTCCATTCAATGAACTTTGGGAAGCTCTTAATCCTTTTGGGTTTCTTTTCCCTCTTTTTGACTTTTTTTTCCTGTGAAACATTTGTGGGCAGAGTTTTACAATGTGCAGATAGTGATTATTAATTCTTATTATTCAGTGTAACAATTTCAATGTGGCTTGTATATATGTATATATAATTATAGAAAAATACCCATTCAGTTTAGCTTTAAATCATGTTATTTAAATGATTAACACAAAAATGAACTGATTTACACCTATTCAACCTTGATTCCATCAATTATGTACCTCACATGCACATGAGAACAGAGCCAAAAAGAAGTACTTATGGCAATCCTCATATAATGAAACCAACCCTTGCTTTACCTTAGTATTTCTCATTTTATAACCTTTGTTTTCTTGGTATGCATAATCACATGGAGTTTCACAAATTCTGCAGATGATCTGGAGTAATCTCTGCTTTCTGATACCTGACTTCTTCCCTTCTCCCCTACCAAAATAAAAAGTGTGAGTTCAGAGAAGATATGAATGATATAGTGCCTATCTAAAATTACTAATCCCAGAGAGCTAGAAACATATGCCAACAAAACAATATTGGAAAAACTGCTCTGAAATTAAAATAATATTAATATAATAAAATAAATATAAATCGTGTATAATAGCACTGTAACTCCATCAGTCATAAATCAAGAAAGCGAATAATAAATGATTTAATGTTGCCACAGGAGACTAAAATCTCAACCAGTAATTAATTATGGGTATACTAGTGACTGGCTCAAAAAGCCAGGTTGTACATTTATTTTTCCTATATTTTGTCAATTGGGCTTTTCGTTTGCAAAACCATGGGATGGCGTGAAGCCAGATTCATTGTAAATTTGGACAGAATCCCTTGGGTTTTTTCCAGTTCTACAAAAGGTGAACTCAAGTGTATTCAGTTTCACAAAGCTGTACAAGTCATGTTTTCGTGTTGCAGGCAAACGTGGTGTTCTTAGCTAAGGCATGCTTCTAGTCTCTACCCTTAAATTTGAGCCCCTGCTGCTGTGCCCATGCAGCTAAATAAAAAAAGGCCAGAGATCAATCACTGACCACAAGGCCAAGTGACTTGTACCAGGTCAAGGCTCATGCTCCCCATTGAAGGTCCATCCTGGAGAGAAAGCTGGTTTCAGGGGACCACTGCAGAGCCAGGGAGGGAGCTGACCGTTCGGTGGTGCAGGTAACCAGGGGTGTAGTGCTTGGGTTTGTTTCCTGGTCTTCTCTGCAGATGGTCTCTGAGTCATGGAGTCAAACAGAGAGTGGGTGAAAGGGAAGCTTCCTCCAGTCTTGTAAGAAGCAGTAGAACCATACCCAGCTTCTTAACATTTTTCACCAGACTTCCATTGTTGAAAAGACCCAAACAAAACATTCCTGTAAACAGAGGCAACAACCCTAGGTTCCCACTGCTGCCTTCTCCTCCCCTGTACGGTGAGATCAGTCTCCCCTACACTAAGTGGTACTTCCAACACCAATTTCCTGCTTTCTGAATGACAATTCTGTCTACTAGAATACACTACAAAATTTGACACTGAAATCCCATCAGGCACTCAGGAAAAAGCTTAGTAAACAAAATTCTGAATGAAAGGAGGACCCACTATTTTCTAATGATTCCCTATATTTTGCATGAAAGTGGTTTATACCTAACTCAAGTAGACTGGAGGTGTGCTTTTCATCTCATGGAACTTCAGACATTTCCAAAGAGACATTTGCAGCCATGCTGTTGACCGAGAATCCCTTTACAGCCACAGGCAGTTCTGGGATATGATTCAATCATGTTTAAGTAGCTGTTTACATTAGGAAAAATGTTTATATTCTTTCTAGAATTAATGGGAAGTCTGACAATTAAGGGGACAGTCTTCTTGAGGCTTTGCTTTCATCTTTTGTGCAACGAGAAATTTAGGCAATCATCTAATCACAGAATTGTGTAGGCTGGGAGGGACCTACACAGGTTTCCAACCCAACCTCCTGCTCAAAGCAGGTCCAAATAGAACAGGCTGCTCAGGGCTATAACCGTCTGAATTTTGAATATGCTGAGGCACGGAGACTCCACAGCCTCTCTAGGAAACCTGCTGCATGATGATACACATGGTAAAAAAAAAAAAAATCCTGTATATTTAGTTTAAATAATTTCCTGTGTTCCAGCATGTGTCCATTACCTCTTATCCTTCCATTATTCACCTCTGAGAAGAGTCAAGCTCCAGCTTCTCTACACCCTCCTCTAGGTACCTGTGGACCGAATAAGATCTCCCCTTAGTGTTCTCTTCTTAAGGCTGAACAGACTGAGCTTTCTCAGCCTCTCTTCATATCCCATGTACTCCAGCCCCCTTACCTTCTTGGAGTTCCTCCAGCAGAATTGCTCCAGTATTTCATAATCATAGAATCATAGAATCATAGAATCATTAAGGTTGGAAGAGACCTCCAAGATCATCGAGTCCAACCGTCAACCCAACAACACCACGCCTACTAAACCACGTCCCTAAGCGCCTCATCTACATGTCTTTTAAATACTTCCAACAACTGGGCACAGTACTCCAGATGTGGCCTCACAAATGCTGAATAGAGAGGAAGAATCCATTTCCTTGACCTTTTGACTACACTCTTGCTAATACAGCATAGTATGCGGTGGGTCTTCTTTGCTGCAAGGGCAGACAGCTGACTCATGGTCAGCTTGCTGTTCACCAGGACCCCAAACCAAGAAAGCAAAGCTGCTTTCTAGGTTGTTGATCCCAACGAGTGCTGCCGCATGAGGTCATTCCATCCCAAATGCAAACTGGAAATGAATCTTCAAACAGATCTAAAAAGCAAACTCTATCTCCCCCCAGAATTCTGGGACATATTAAGAGAGACAACTAAATTAGTTAGACTAGCTCCATCCATGGATGCAATATCTGCCAGAGCCCATTCTGGTATTTCTACAGGCCAGCAGCACTGGTTCCATAGAGCAGTACACAGTCAGAAGCTCAGCACAATACCTGTCTTTGCATTTTCATTTTCATTTCACTAGAGCTAATACAGCACATTGTGGATATTGAATGGGTTTCACAAACAGGAATTCCATGCATATGCTGTGTCCCATGCAGTGTGGCATAGTACCCACAGAGTACCCACAGTACTCTGAAAACATACCCGCTTATACCTGAGACTGTCCCATTATGAAATATTTTGATTCAATATGCAATGAAATCAGTATGCCAGAATTGTGCTTTTTCAAGCCATGATTCAGCTGACAGCTACAAATGATACTTAACTATGCGGGAAAAGCTAAATATGTTCACAAGTGCTTGCAGGACCAGTTTAGCAAGCAATGGTTGATAGCAGAGGCTTTGGGAATACAGGCTCAGGATGATAGCAGAGGCATCAAGGGCATAAAACAACACCAAAATTGTCACTGAAAGAGTATGCAACCTTGTGAGCAGGTAGAATCAGTTTTAGAGTATAATAAAGAGAAGAAGAAGCATGGACACAACGTAAGTAAAACATCCTATACAAAGTGAAACTACAAAGTAGGTAACAGGAAGATAGAAAAGACTGTCATAGGAATTCCTGGGTAAAGATGGTAAACACCACTGCTTATTTGCAGCTGGTCCCTCTCCCTCTGGTAGAGAAAGAGCACAGCTTTTAGCTTTACTGTTCACCAAATTTTGCTTCTGTGACTGAGCAATCACACATGAAGTGTTAGGCTTTGGTTTGCCATTGGGTTAAGCATGTTGGAATTTTAAAGAGCAATTTGAGTTTGTGCTTGTGCTTGTGTCTGCACGTGTGTATTTTCTGCTCCAACCTTCCCATGCAAGAAGGTGGCTGATACCTCAGCATGAGTCAGAGTAAACTCAGATGGCGGGTGTCTGCACACATACGGACTGCGATGTACTGGAATATTCCATAGTGCGTTGCATAGTAGTGCATTGTATTATAACAAATTGCCTTAAGAAATCACAATGATTACACTAGTGAGCTGGTGAAAAGACATCTGTCAATATAGCAACAACATCTTTGCTGCTCTTTCTAACATTAACAGGGAACCTGAGCAGTCTGTGGTCATGAATGAATTTGTTCTCAATAACCCTTTTAAAAGCAGCTATATTCCAAATATAACCAGATCCATATAACAGACAGCTGGTCAGAGAGATGAAGAGAGGTGAATTTAGATGTTTAGATTTTGGCTGAGGTGATCTACCCTTGTTCATACAGAAAATCTGTAGTACAAAAAATACTGGTATATTTAAAAACAAATAAACAAAAACAAACCACAAAAGACTTGGTTCCTAAAATGCATTTGAAGCAAGAATGGAGGTTCAAGAGAGTGAACCAAAATCTCAATGTCTTTAGGTAGCTGACATTGGTCATTAGTGTTTATTTTAACCAGGGCAATCAGCGCGGCGGGGTTGTTCTATATTTGTGCTATTGGAAAGCCCACAGAAGAGATCACTTCTTGTCTGGGCTTGAGCATCTCCTGAATTTAGCCTCTGAAAGTGGGGTGTCCCCATGTCTGATCTGTTAGGTGTACACAGAGGACACCAAACACATACTGAAAGTATTTGCATGCTACACAAAAGAATACCAGTTGCAGAATCTTTGTACACAAAATCTAGCCCTGATCTAAGGACACTGACCTCAAATGTCTCCATTGAAAAAGAGAGCCTTATTTAAACAAAATTTAGAGAAAAATCATAACCCTGGCTTTGCTTTGATTTTCCCTAATGGAGGACACCTTTCCTTTCTGAATGTAGGCGTTTAGGGTAGCCAGCCTCCCTTTGTTTATATCAGCCATTGTGAATACCACCTTAAAACTCCTTTTAGATATTGCCATAAATCCAATTGCCTTTCTGAAAGAGGAACGGGTAAGAACTTAGCTGACATTTTTATGTGTGTAAATCTTGATTTAAAGTTGTTTTCCAGATTTCTGAAATCTTTTTGTTTCCTCGGAACATTCTTCCCTTCTTCCTCCCATTACTTTTAAATCATAGTTGTTGTCTGAAGCTTTCCATAGTGCTTATTCATGAGTGCACTGGCTTTCAACTTTCCCTTGATATTGAAATGGCTAAATTGTGAGTTTATAATGTATGATTTAGATTTAGATTTTTTCTTTCTTAAATGGAGAGTAAAGCTTAAAGGAGAGCACAGCTGCAGGAAGTATTATTGAAACCCTGAGTACTTTGTCATTTTGAAATCACCCTCCAATTGCCACGCATATACATAATAAAATCTGATGCTATGCTGTCATATTTATTGTTTGACTGAATTTTTAACATCATTCTCATTACTGATGTCATTACCGACTAACAGAATTGCAGTAATCTGTAACTAATGTGATAAACTCTCCTGAGCACAATAAATAAAAATAAAGATAACCATCCTATGAGTAAGAAAGGAAAAGCAATAGGAATAGAGGTAGCTAGAAATGTGAGCCATGAGGGTGGGAGTGCTACAGGCTGTTATTCATATTTATTATCTTTCATGAAGCCCCACATGCATTAGGCACTTAAAGGTGAGAATGCTCAAGGTATGTGAGATGAAAATAGATTAGGAGAGGGTAGGAATATTTGCAGTGCCTTCCTCACATATTTTAATTTCCTCCTCTCCAACCTACCCTCACAGATAGGTAGATGTTAGTACTGATGCTAGTTTGGAGGGCTCTGTGATGGAAGAGTCAGGATTACCCTCATCCGTTGTTAAGCAACAGTTGTTAAGCAACAGTACATAATAAAGCTGCTCTACTGCAGAAACGTGGTATACCAGACATACTGTCTGTTATTAAATGGCTTCTTAATATTGGAAGCAGCATCAGGTTTGATTCTGTGTTCTGCTGGATTGGTATAATTCTAGTGAAATGGTACACTCATGTTATAACTGTGAAGTGCACTGACAGGAGATTCGAGTCCCAAAATTATAGAAAAGTGAAATATACTGTGTAATAAACAGGTAAGAAATGACTTTGTAGAAGTATATGTTTTTTGGTTTTGTGGGTTTTTTTAGTCTTTTTCCAACATAAATTAATATGTCATGTTACTCAGATTTGCTAAAACTCCCAATTTTTTAATATATTGGGTGCCTCCCTCCAAATCCAGTTTCTGGCTAGGAGACAAGAAAAATCAAATTAATCATTTTGAAATTCATATTTAATAAAAAGGGATCGTATCCAAGCAGATGGGACATAGTATAGCATTTTTTTAGTATCCAGTGTCTAACCCTTTTTCTCCCCCTCTGGGAATTCTGGCTAATGATAGGTTATTATGGAGAAAATTCAGTAAACACTCTATATCAATTCACACTGCATATAAATAAGCCATTTCTATCCATAAATCAACTTATTATAAATGATTTTGTATACAGCATGCTGAAATATAGTTCACAGGGAAAATGCACTGCAGGATATTTTAGAACAACCTACTCAATATTGTTCGGGTTGTTCAAGATTAAAATTAAAACAATAAACTTCACTCTGGATGTGTCTTCATTACCAAAGCCCTGGATCATTTACTTTAACAATGTCAACCTGCTCTCACTATCACATTCAATTTAATTAGGAAAGGAAGTAATATGCAAGAGCACACCTCATGGTGTTCCGTTACCTTGGAGGAAACTGCTATCAACTTCCAGAAATAAAAGACAACCTTGCCCTCTTCTCGCCTTCCTTCCCTCTTTGTTGTGGGAACTATATTGTGGAATGGAGAGAAGGAAACTATGACATGCCAGAAAACCATCTAAAAATGGAGCCTTCAGAAAGGGAGGCATGTGGGGGGAAATAAAAGTAAAAGGAGCTCAAGCAGCGCTTGGCTTTGCCCCCTTTAGGTTCAGTGAGAACTTGATGTTGACAACTGTGGGAATGAAAGTGGGCCTCAGCTCATGTTCTTTTCTTTTCTGACTGAAGGAAGAAAAGATAAGGGCTCTTTGTCTGTAAGACTGACCATGCAGTGGCATCAATGCATGCTGTCTTTTCACCTGCCAGTGGTCTATGATCTACTTTGCAGCAGCTGTATATGGAGCCAGGAGTCAGATCTCTGACAACAATATCTAGCTCTGGCTTCATTTTTTTTCTAGCTAATCAGTTAGAGAAGGAAGTAGATAAATTGCTAAATATTCTGTCAGGTCAACAAAGCTTAAAAGAAAAGACCCTCTGTTTCCAAAAATATTTTCTACTATAAATTGTTTCCATTAAGAAGAGCAGACTGTCCGTCATACAATCATTCCCTCTCTCTCTCTCTGTAGATCAAGAATGGAGTCCTTACTCAGCTTATATTTCATCCTTATTCATACAACACTTCTGCTGACTCTAAACTGATCAAGGGAGGAAAACCTGAGTCAGGAACTGGCTACAAATTAGGGAAGATGAGGCAGCAGCTTCCTAGTTTAATGGCTAAAAGCACAACAATAAATCTCTATGCTTCCCCATTTAGCGAGCTAATCAGTACATTTACACAGCTGGTGTTAGCTTTGTGTGGTTGGTTTTTTTGTTTGTTTGTTTGTTTTGGTTTATTTTGTATTTAGCTGTAATGAAAAAGGTGTACATATGCATATTTGTCTTAAATACTTCACAAATCTCTGAGGGTAGGAAATGTATCTATCAAAAGCCTCTGTTACACTAAACCAGTGGCATCTAGCAGCAAACTTTGCAGTTAAGCATTATTGTGTTGTTACAGTTCTCTGTCCTTACTTCCTGTTCTGGAGTTGGACATGAGAATGGCATAAAAGCTTCAACAGGATCTCTGCACTAGCCAAAAATCTTTCAAGACAGAGGGACAGTACAACTGTCACATTGGATTAGAGTCAAGGTCTATCTAGTTCAGTGGTCAGAACCAAAAGAAGGTCAGTAACCAACAGATGTGAGATAATATAGCCACACATAGCCTCCTTTTGGACATTAAACTGGCAGATAAACCTCAGTTACAGGGTAAGCAAGTATTAGGTCAGCTCTATTTCACAAGAGGTCATCAAAGTTACTATAGCTCAACCAAGGATATGAACAAGTGAATGGGTATCTGCTAACTTAGTTCAGTGATATCTTCTGAAAAAAAAAGGGAAAAAAAAAACCCTTACCCCCCAAACAAGAACTAATTAAGATGATATGAAAAGTTAAAGAAAAAACACGATCCAAGACAAAAAAAAATTAGAATTTGTTTAAACACTAATTAAATCTCTGATTGGTCAACCCAGATCTACATATTTTCTCTTAAACTAGCATAACACAATCCACATTGCCACCAAAATAAACAAACTAAACCAAAAAAACCCTCAAAACCAAACAAAAAACCCAGTTCAAATTCAATCCTTCATGATCATTGGAGGTTCCTTTTAGCTGATTTTATTTTATCATTGGTGACTGCTTCATACAGCTTCACAGAATCTGTATCTATGTTAATAGAGACTCTTCTTCATTTTGCAGCTCTCCTGAGGCTATCACTCCCCTGCCTTCCTTATACTTCTACAGTCCAGCAGTAAAAATAACCTCAATTAAGGTGTAAAAGACAGATCCTTCTCATAGTTATGACAAATGGGAAAGCCACCCCCTAGTACTGTAGCTTCTGTGAGCCTGAACTGCCAAAGAGAATATATACACACACTCACACATGCAGGCGCAAGCACACAAATTAGCAATGCAGATAAACCTATGCCATCAAGGTGAACTATCAGTGGAAGATCTTACATGAACCTCTGAAAATGTCCCCTGCTGCGTTAATCTCATTTATCCTACGCAGTTTGTTCAGCTCCAGAAATAATCGTGCCAAAAAGGCTGACTGGGATAGGACCAGGAATGACCTCATTAGCATTTAGTGCCATCACCATAAAATGGAGAAGATAATCAGAAACAGGAGGAGGAAAGATAAAAGGAACAAAGTATAAAAAGAAAAAAATATTTTTTGGCATTGTGCTATTGGACTTTGATGGATCCCTATTGTCAAATGAGTGTAATTTGTAAAGATCAATGGTTTTAGTTAAACTCCAGTCCATGGTGTCCCATCATCTAATTTGTCTACACAGCATGTTTTTTCTTTTGCAAAGAAAGGAGCATAAGGTCATTCTAAAGCATTTTTATTGGTGGTGGGTTTGTTTTTTTTTTTTTTTTTGTCTGTACAGCTCAAACTAACTGTAAAGCTCCAATACTTAATGGGTACTTTAGCCAATATTCTTTGTCTGTAAGGTGAAATATGTCTGATAATGATTGGGAAGATCTTGTTTCAGTACTTCCCATTAAGAATCAGCACTTACCAGGAGCTGCTGTTGAGGGCACTGCATACTCCAATAAGATCACAAATATAAATTCCAGGTGTTGCCATAGAGCTGTCTGTATTTCTCCAACTCCTTATCTCTTCTTTTTTCACATACACATAGGTACAAACACTCCCAAATTATCAGAGCTCATGAGCTCTGTCCTTTGCAGCTTTAAAGTACCTAGACTATCACACAGTTCCTCAAGGTCTCAGTGGCTCTCCCCTCTCCCTTGCAACTCGTGCTGCTGGGCAGTTGTGCTTAGGATGCCCAACAACCTGTTTTTCTGGTCCTTTCCTTCTCCAAATCCCTACTGATGAGCATGACCACTTATCTCATTTTCTGCAGACTGACTAAAGAGACCGCCATTAGCAGATATTCTTCTGCACTTGCCTGTGAAGTACTTTCTTACCTCTGAGGGTCAAACAATTATCAGTTTCAGATGGTCTGAAAGGAACATTAAGCAAAAATATAGTATAAGTGATTTTAAAGGAACTGCTAGGCATTCCGTGAGAGCTTCAAATATAGCAAAATAATTGCCCTTGATAGTAGAATTGAACATGTGCTTTCACAGCCCAAAGTGAGATTTTCTTTTTTAATTCTAGTTTTGATTTTAATGTTTTGATTATAATATACACTGATTTCTATCCTAGTCACCAATGTCCAATGACCCTTATGGGTTCATTACACACCAACAGTAATTCCTGTTGTACCTTTCAAAAGGTTTGAAATATTTTGGCTTTCATTTCATGAAGCATGACACTTTTAAAAGCACCTTAGAGCATTTGAACAAAGTAGACTCTGAAATCAAGAATCATGTATGATGACTATACTTACAAGTATAAAACATACATAATTCCATACTTTTCTACAACCATGAAGAAGCAAAAGCAAGCTATCAGCTGGCTACTTTTGTTAGCTAGAACATCTGAAATTTACTTTTTTTTAATCAAGAATGGCAAAGTCCTTAATGAATTCTGCCTACAAATGACAGTTTGGTGAGCCTTAGGGAACACCCTGCTTTAGATGTGTTTTCATCCAATGGAAATTAATTGACCCATATTCCTAGGAAGTTCTTGCTTTACAATAGAATGCACATTCTCTGCAGAAACTAAATTTTACATAATATGCTCCTTTTATCTTTGTATCATACAGACATTTACTTGTCTGAATCCTTCTTACTCTGTTTCTTTCACTTTCAGTGATTACTTTATTGCCAGCTAATGTCTGATTCTGTTGAATCATTTTCTTTCTTGTAGTTAAAAAAACCCCAAATCTTTATCTGTGAATCTAGAGCATTTTCTATTGAAAACTGAGTATGACTTCCATGTATTTTCATCACATTTTTGGTCATATAATTAATTTTCTCCTGTGACCTTCTGGCAAACAGAAGTAATTCAGAGACAACTACTTTGTAACTAATGCCATCTTTGATCTTTGACTTTTAACTTTCCATTTAACTCTGTGGATCGATTTGGCCTTTACTTGTCAGCACCCTCTTCTTGCAATGACTACTACAAATATAGGTTTCAGCAATACCCGTGTTCCAAAATTTGCAGAATTCTTCTACCTTCCTGTTTTGAAGAAGAGGAAATACTCCCCTCATACCATCTCTCCTGGTTTAGTCCTCCTTTCTATATCTTATTTTAAACCATAATTTTCAGTACTTTCTCTAACAGATCTGCTCCCTTACAGATCATCTGCTACCAGTCTTTCTACTTCTTAGCACCACCACAACACAGCTAGAGCTAGTCTGCCTTCCTGCAGTTCTACCCATTTGAAACATCTTCCTTTATGTCTCAGTACAATTGATTCTCCAACTCTCTTCAGGCCATGGTTCAAATCCTGAGCTGATATTGGTGCAAAAACCCCTTATTGCCTCAGTTATCTCAACGTTTTAATGCCTTTAATTTAAACTTTAATAAAACTTCGTAATACATCTGAAGAGTCTGTAATTTTTAAAAGCATTGGAGACATAAACAATTCTTACTTTCAAGAAAGAAAGATTTTAAAAATGTGAAGTAGCTCCTAAGTCTTACATACTGACTATGATTCATCACACTAGAAAAATGCATTTAAGATTGACTTTCATTGGATATATATTTTGCACTAATGCCACAGAGCAGAACATCATAATGCATTACAACTTGCACTAGCTCCCTAGGGCTACAGCTTCAATAAATTAGCTGGTATCTACACAGTCAATATTTCTTCGTAAGTTCCTGAACAAAGGGATTAGTGAGACTTCTATCCAGCATATCCACAATTGTGTTTTAATTCCACAGCACTATTTGCAAGAGTAGCAGTTTTAGTCCTGGTGGATTGGCCAAATTCTGATTGAGGATTTGCATTTTGCATACCTACTTTGCCCCTGCAGTTCAATTTGATATGTTTTGGCTCATCACTTCCTGCCTTAATACGTTTTAGCCGATGCCAAGTATTGTTAAACAGCTGCTGCACTTTCCGTGAGAGGATTTCAGTAATGTGTGACAAATTCCTACAGATATATCGAAATAAAAGGTGCTGCAGTGGGTTGTATAGAGTGTCTGAGGACTCAAATGGGACTTTCATCTCCCTAGTGCCTCATTTTCACAGCTTTCTTAGGAAGGAAAGAAGGAATTATCTACATATTGAGATAAGATGGATCTGAGGGACCTAGGTATCAAGGGAAATCCTTGCATAACATAGGAAACTAAAAAAATTAAAAATCTTACCTACTATAAAGCAAAGAGTTGAAGAACTATTAACAGATGAAGACCTATAGGGGCTTCTTCCTTGCCACTCCCATAAAGACATTTGGTAGGTTGATTACTTTCCCATTTCCTTTAGATAATATAGCTTCTGAATGTTTATGGCCGGTGGATGGAAACTGAGAACTGATCACGCTATTATCCAAAAGTATAAAATAATGCCTTATCTTCAAGTATTTTGTTACTGCATTTTAATAACAATCTTACTAAAAATAATTGTTATTAACTAATAACTTTATTCTCTTCAAATTTTAGTTACCAGTTCTCAACATCACTGCTCTCAATGCTTAATAGAACCAGCACAACTCAAAAAACAGTAGATAATGTAAATGTGATTGAAGTTGTAGTCAAGCTAAAACTAATGGAACACCTTCATTTTATGATACGCTTCTTTTGCTTCCTTACAGTGTGAGAGAGTATAGAGCATACCACTATCTAAAAAGGTGGACACAATAACTACAAGCTGTATCAGGAAATGGAGATCCATACATGTTTTCTATAGTGCTTGTAAAATGGTATATCATGAGTTTTATTCTCTTAAAATTGAATATCTAAACAAAGATCTTGCAAGTCTTTGCAGGTTACATAGCAGAGGATGTTTATGTGAGCATAAGCTTAAGGTGAAGTAGATCTATCAGAAGAAAGGGAAAGCACGGGGACTGCAGCTCATGACTGTGTTTCTTTGTAGGACAGCACTGGAGATGCTGTGGTCATAACTGTGTACTTACACCCCAATGAAGTCAATGGGACTTAAACTGTACTTATTAATGCTCTACTTATGCTCAACAGCTGCCCTAAGTATTGCCCAACAGTATTAGACAGAAGTTGTTGCTTGCTGGTTTCATGATTCGTAAGAATGAAAGCTGAAGCAGGGATAAAATGATGAACAATAGACATATCAGATTGGCAGGGGGGTTGAGCACAGCTCTTGCTATCCTAACTGGGCACTAATCTCTTGTGCCATCTTGTGACAGAAGTTTTGATTAATCCTCTTTTCAGTCCCTATGGCAACTTTCAGTCAGTGAGGTGCTAAGCATCTCTGTATACCCTTTCTTGATCTTGCTTTTACATTCAAACATGCAACATTGCACATTTACATTGCAGAATGAAGCCGTAAACTCTGCACGTCAGTAGACCTATTCAGGATTTAACAATATGTCTGAGGGGAGAATATGCCCCATTATCAATATCCCACTGACCTACCAGTGGTAGTATCAAGCCTTTAATCAGGAATATAAGATAATGAGAAGTATTTATATGATTTGCAGGTTAAGTAAAACCAAGGCAGATTGACTTAGACACGATATACTAGCAGAAAGTATTAGTAATTAATATTGCAGACAAGGGATACTTAACAGGCTTTAAGCACTGAATTACTTTGAAAAATTAATGACTTAAAGAATATTATGCACTTTAAAAACTCTTGGAAAAAATATAGTGTTTAATACATCATTGATTGGATGCTCTGAAAATACATATATTTTATCCAAAGACAGACTTTACACTGCACAAAATGAAACAATGGAAATGAGATCAATAATGTTTTTGACTACCTGGGATTACATCTCTTTATAAAATGTCCTTAACCTTGAAAATAGTACAGGAAAGGGCAAAAAAGGAAACATTAGGAAGATACATGCCTGCACTAAAGACATTTAAAATTATATAGGCAACATTTACTGTATCCGAGGGATTGTCCGTGTACTGGCTGCAAATGAAGTTTGCTGGCTAGATGTCCTGTGTGTGACAGAAATTCTGGTATGGAAAAGGCAATCCCACCATCTCTGTTCTCTTTGTACTAATCTAAGGGCATATGTTTAACAGTGTACACATTTTATATCCACATCTGTTGCTGCTATCTCCCTTTTGTCCCTATTTCTCACCAAGCCACAAAAACCATTGCAAGTAAGAACAAAGGACACTCTGCTAGTGGTGAGTCCAGGCCAGTAGTAAACTAACTCTGTTTTGCTTTGTTTCTTCAGATTATTAACTTTATCTCCAATGCTATTACTGCTAGTTTCTGTGCACTTAAATTTTACACAGGGAAAGATCCATTAATGTCTGCCTCTGTCAGAAAATTTCAAATTTAGAAATTTGAATGAGCTTGTCCTGGTTTCAGCTAGGATAAATTTAATTTTCTTCCTAGTAGCTGGTATAGTGCTGTGTTTTGGATTTAGTATGAGAATAATGTTGATAACACACTGATGTTTTAGCTGTTGCTAAGTAGTGCTTACACAGAGTCAGGGCCTTTAATGCTTCTCACCCCACCCCACCAGAGAGTAAGCTGGGTGTGCACAAGAAGTTGAGAGGGGACACGGCTGGGACAGCTGACCCCCACCGACCAAAAGGGATATTCCATACCATATGACATCATGCTCAGTATATAAACTAGGGGAAAAGCTGGCCAGGGGTCCACTGCTCAGGAACTGGCTGGGCATCAGTCAGCAGGTGATGAGCAATTGCATCATGCATCACTCGTTTTGTATATTCTTTTATCAGTATTGTTATTTTCCCTTTCTTTTGTGTCCTATTAAATTGCCTTTATTTCAACCATGAGCTTTAACTTTTTTTTTTTTTTATTCTCTTCCCCCATCCCACTGCGGGGGAGTGAGCAAACGGCTGTGTGGTGTTTAGCTGCCTGCTGGGTTAAACCACAACAAAGCCTCAGCTTTCCTAAGATCCCCTAACTTTAATTAGTATTCCATGAGCCAAATAGATGAGTCTCTTATAAGGAGACAGTGAAGTAAAATAGTAGTGTTCCATAATGGAAATGTATTTCTTTGATCCTAAAGTCTAGTGAACAACGAAATATCTTCTTTTTATTTTTTCCCTTTTCTTAGAGTTTAATGGGAATTAGACTGAAGGGGTGGAAGAACATATTATCCTGTAGTAAACCTTCACATCTATTAAACAATATTTTAAATTAGGAACTTCTATTGATTAACTGAACCAATATACCTCAATCTTCATGTAACAATTGAAATCTATTTTCTGAAATAGTACGTCTTCTCAATGTCTACTTACAGGGAATGTCATGAGTCTTGAGGAAATGAAGGTTTGTTAAAGGGCTCCTATTAATTCAGTCTGATTACCATTGAATCTTATAATCAGCCTCATATTTTAGTATGAATAACATGCAATTTCAGAGCCTGTGAAACAGCATTTGGTTTGTACATCTTTATCAACATCAATCCAAGCTGCAAGTTACTTATTAAACAGTACAATTTGGTTTAAATGCATCTTATAAAATGTGAATTTCTCATTTCTGTATTCTAGCTAATTTGACTTTCAGACAAACTATCATTTGGAGAATTTGTAAATACTGGAAACATGGAGGGACTCTCATTGTGTGCCATTATAAAATGATCTGTGAATTAGCAAGGGTGTGGAAGGTTGTGTTCCTTTTCTCCGTATCTTTTTACTTATCTAACTAGAGTGCTTTAATGTATATCTTCTGTAGGATAATATGTTAAAGCTACTGTACATCTTTAAGAGGCTGTTAGACACTGATTTCCCATAGACTGCAATCAGCTCTTTGAAATTGTAGTGTTTGTGACAGAATAAACTCCATTAACTTGTTTTATTAGTACTGTGCGCAGTCAGGAGGAGCAATGCTGCAGAACATGATGAAATGACTAACAGTCTTCATCAGTGCACAGCAGAATGTTTTCTCCTTACACAGAATATATAATTATTGCTCACATAAACAGGTAGATTTTTTTTTTTCCTCAGGTAATACTGGGAAATCTAAGACTCTTATTCATGGGAGGAATAAGAAATAAATTAAGCTTCCCCAACCCCCCCCCCCCCCCCCCCCGCTTCAGTCCAATTTGTTACCATGCTGCTGCTGTAATTTTTGTCTATGTTATAGAGAATGATCCATCAAATAAAAAAACAATTCTAATTCAATTGGTTACTATAATGACAGAGCAGTTCAACAAAACCAAAGGAGCTTGAGAAAGGAAAGATTTACTGACCATCTGACTCCCAGAGGCCCATTAGTCAAATTTTGACAGCTTGTACACAAGGTAAGCTGCCAAGCAGAGTAAATGAAAGCAGAATGAATCCAGCAGAAGAAAGTATAGTTTACCTTATGTAAGTAAATTTAAGACAGATATCACAAAATCACTGTATATTTCAGAAACAGGTATTCTATACTGCGGATGGCACAGCTGCCAGTACTTATCTGAAGAGAGAGGTATTCTCTTCCAGAATAACTCTTACAGCATTAGCCACTTCAGAAATATAAATGACTTTTTCTCTTCTCCTTTGCCTCCATTTTCTGCTGGCTTTTTGCTTTGCCTATTTAAGATGAAAGCCAGGTTCTGAGCTGACTAGCTGCATGGGACTCCCAGTATAAACTTCAAGCATATTTCATTTTAGTCTAACAAAATATAGAAAACATGAAGCTGAGCAATCACAAAGGAAATGATTGAAAGGAAGAGTCAGTACAGATGTAGAATGATGAGAAGCAAAGGAAAAAACATTAAAATCCAATCCAGTCTATTTTTTGCTAGCAAAAAATATGTTTATGATTTGCAGATTGAATATAACTAAGGAGAAAGGTATTTTTCATAACAATGATTTATAGATTCACCCTTTTACTGGATAAGAGTTCCTTTTATGTTATAGCAGTGTCTGTTCTTGCTGTTATAGTTAAGCGGCTGTCAGCATTTTCATTATATAAACCCCTATATTCAGGGGCTTGTAATTTGGCCATAAAAATTCACAGCATGCTGAAACTTGAAATAAGATTTTACTCTGAGAGTGATTTTTTAAGGTATTCTAAAAAAATATAAAATCATTAGTCCAATTTTAAAGTAACAGAAAAATGAAAATTCTCATGTTCATTGTCTTCTTATTCAGCTTGTGTGTTGCACAATGTATTCCTTTCAATACCACATTATGGGTTCTGGCGTTCTACAGCACATATGCATCTACCAATATATACATATATCCCTGAGTAAAAATAAAAGTCTCCCTGATGTAAAAAAAAAAAAAAAAGGAAGAAAAAACACAAGCATTGTGCATGCCTAGCAGCTACTTACTCTAATTTTGGGTAGATATTTCAGGCTGTGGATCTATAATATGCAAGTGCATATATTAATGCCAGTATTCTGAAGGTCAGAATGGAGTATAAGTTAAACCCACAAAGGTCAGAAATTAAGTGTTATGGCTGAAACTCTGTCCTGAAAGGACAAGAGCATCCATTTCACTCAGCACAATAATGTGAAAGTTCACAAGGTAAAAGAGCCTTGCTCACCAGGCATAAACTCTGAAAAGCATTTGAAAATTATGCTTTCAGAGCCACACTGCTGGAAGAGGGCTTCTTGCTGCAAAATGACATCTTCGTAATACTGGTATCATGGAAAGAAGCACAACATATTAAATGTTAATCTATGTTAACATTTAATAATTATACTTCTGACAAAGAGAACATCTAACTTGAGAAGAACAAAATATTGCAGGTGAACCGTCTTACATCTGAACTTTTCTGCCTTTCTTCTCTTTTTTTTCCATACCCAATGTCTTCTCTTGCCTTCCTCTGAAAAAAAAAAAACAACTGTTCCCACCTACTCAAATCTTCCTTCAGCTCTTCTGAAGTACATCGGTGTGCTTTCCACCACTGTTAAACCTCTCACTTGCTTCTCACTGCTATTGCCAAAACATGACCCCCTCACTTGTTGCTACTATTCTGAATGCTCATAGTCCCATGACCAAAATTTCCTTGCCATCATCTTCAGCCTAACAGGGTCTTCAAAGGTATTCTCTGAAACAGCACCGGTATCATCTTCAGTCAGTGTATTCTAGCTGTTATAAACCATACTGAGCATCTATTTCAAATCACCTATTGCTGACAATTTTTCCAGTAATAGGGACCATTTAGGGAAGACTGACACAGTAATAGACACACTCTTACAATGAAAGTAAACTGGTTCAGCTGGTGTTGAATGCTTCAGGTGACATATAAGTAACTTAGTAAGAAACACTAGAAGTCTTTAAAAAGAAAATAATAGTGAATGTAGCTTCTCCACCTAAAAGAGCTACCCTCCTTGAAAGAAACCACAAATCTGTAAGTCTGAGCACATTCCCAGAGGAAGGGCAGATCTGGATGGAAATAATTCCTTTTTAAAAGTCTGCATAGGAACAAAAACAGATGAAAAAAAAAAATCAAGCTACTGGTACCTCATGTAAAAATCAGTGTTGGTTCTTTTGCTGCACTTGATTTAGTACATCCAATTGCGATGCAATGGTAGGTACAGAGACTACCTTACCTGCATTTGTGCACATTACTGAGCACCACTTTAATGTGGAGTTTTGAATTGTATATGTCTTCCTTTTCTCTTGTGGTTCCCTGTCTCAAACCTGCTCTCAGACCACACTCAGAGGATCTACAAGGATCATGTCTCTGATTTTGCTAGTGATTCTTTGCACTATCCTTTTCTGGACATCAGCCCACTTCCTCCCTCCTGCAACAGGGGAATCATTGGTATTGGTCCAGGTGGAAGAATTGTTACTCACTCAAGAGGCTAACATATTATAGAGTACTTTGCAGGCAAAAACTCTTCTTCATCTCTGAGATCTTGCTGTGTGAATCTGGAAATCATTCAGTTCACATGCAGTGCCACATCCACCATGACACCTATGTCAGTTCTACCAACCTTTCCACCCAGGCCTTTCTTGAGAGTTGGAGTGTTTTCTGTTTTGCCAGGAGGGGCAGCTTTTTCTCAGAGCTGTTTTTCCTGCCTTTGGTCTACGTCTTCTCAAAACCTTTTCTACCCTGGACCTACAGTCTGTAGGGTGACTGTGAAAGGCTCTTTTCCCAGGTGCAGCAATGCTAACCTGAGATGGCAAGAATGGTAGAACTGCAGAATGCTTTAGGTTAGAATGGACATTTGTAGTTTTCTGGTGCAGACTTTCTTCTCAAAGTAGGGCTAATATAATGTCAGCTTGCTCAGGGCCATGTGCAGTTAAGTTTTGAGTATCTGCAAGAATGGAGATTCCTTAGACCCTCTGGACATCCTGTTCCAGTCTCTGACTGCCTGAATTGTGAAAAGCTTTCTCTTTACATTCAGGGAAACTTAGAAGCAACTTTTGTCTGCTGCATCTTGTCCTTTCGTTAGGCACTTCTGTGAAGAGTATGGCTACTGTGACGAAAGGTCACACTGCATCGCCGCTGTACTCTCCCATTAGACCCCTGGAGACAGCAATTAGATCCCCACACTTACATTCTTCTTTTTCTTAATGCTGGACAAACCCAGCTCCCTCAGCTTCACCTGCTGCATTATATGCTTCAGTCCTTTAACCACCCCCATATTTTAATGGTCCTCTGTTGGAATCTCTCCAGTTTGTTAATTTCTTCCTTTTACTGGAATACGGTTTTACATCTATTTCCTTGTACAACGTGGTTGGGTGTCTTGGATATCCTGACTCTGATTCCAGGAGTACAGTACAGAGACACCTGGGCTACTGGAAGGCACTGGCCCTGGACTAGCAGAACTATTTCACTTGAATCATCTGCCTCACTGCCTGTAATGCAAATCATGCTTCAGTGGAAAATTAATAACTACTGCTTTAAACAATGAACAGTAAACAAGAGCTTCACATTGTAAAAGAATAAGGCAACTGCTGCTGACCTCTGTGTGAAACATTTTGAGGCCAAATGTCAGATTACCTGTTAGCTGACAGTACCGACAATTCTCTCAAGAGTATACACAGTGAAATATTCCTGGTGAAATTCATATGAGAAATATATTGAGTTTCATTCAGCTTACAGTAAGTGTCAGCAAACATAATTTACTCAGTTTCTCTCCCCCACATACAATATTCTGCTGCAAATTTACAGAATTACAAAATACACTTATAAATAAACTGTCTTTTTATATAGTGTTTTGAGAAGTTCTACAAAAAAATCACAACTGCTTGCAGAGAAAACTTTGGCTTAGTTCCCCATGTTAAAATTCACTAGTCATAGTGAGACTTTCATGCTATTAAATGGATGACTGAATGTTTCGTTGTCACAACTGATGCCTTGATGATATTCTGTTTCATTTCTTACGAAATATACACAAGGATCTCTCAGCCATAGGTCCTGACTGACGAGAGGTGCCATATGAATGCACAGATGCAGTAACAGGGTTAATAGAGCTGAGCATGTTTGCAGAGTAATTTCTGGAACTACATGGATGGAGTAGAAGGATCTTGACTGATTTTTTTTCAGAAGCCTATCTCTCTTAGACGGTAAACTACTACCTTTTGTAACAGCTGAAACTGGAAGATAGATTTCATGGCCATCGTATAGACAGTACTATGCTATGACTAGTTCAGTGAACTTTAGAACTTACTAAAATGTTCAAGCTAGTCACATCAAACCTTGGTATCAATTTCCTCTTGTAGTATGGTACTGTATTTCAGTGACCATCATCTGTAACAGAATTAATCTTTCTTCAGAATGCAGGATCAAAATAAATAAAATTTCATATCTGATGTTTCCAATGAAATGTTCAGCATTACCACATACAGTGTTACATGGCAGATCACCTTTACATGAAAATTATCTAGGTTTATTTTAAACCCTTCAAATTCAGGCATTGAACTTCTACAGTATTGAGAAAGTTTCTAAAGTTACCAACATCAAATAAAATGTCAGTGTTATTAGTTTCAGGAAAATTAGGTTTGATAGGATCAAGAATGCAAAAGTACATGACCACTGCATCCAGAATTTTGGATTACTTCAAAAATAAATAAGTAATTTGTGAAAAATGAAGAAGAAAGTATTGCAGGAGTACACTGAAGATGAATAGCTCTCCAGGTTCCAGGTCAGTGGTAGAACTTTTGGGTCTAGTCTCCCATGATCATCCTAACTGTAGCACACTGCAATAATTTAATTTACTAAAAATGACTGAATGAAATCATTGTGAATCTTGTAATATTACCCCATAATAATGGATGAACACAAATATGAAATGACTATAATGACCTCCAAAGTATGTTGGTTATGCTATGGTAAATATATTTTATTTGCAGAGGTATTGATTACACTGCCAAAATAAATTGATTTGCATGAATACATTCTGGGAAACAAGAATTTAAATTTCTAGTCTAGATCTTCAGCTGATGAATATGGATAAAAGCTCATTGATTGCATCTAATTCTCATCAGCTAAGGCTTTGACCCTCCATATTCACTGCAGTGAAGATATAATTTCCTATTCCTAAAAAAAAAAAAAAAGAAAAAAAAGAGACGCTCTGCCACAGATTCCAACTATTCCTTGTGTGTTAAATCAAAATCAAGGTCAAATACAACTTGAAATACATTCACATAGTATTGCAGATACAATCATGCAGGCTAATTTGGAATGATGATTAATTTCAGTTGATTTCTGATTCCACTGTTTCAGTCCACACCTACAAAACAGAAAATGTTATTTAGTGTAGTACCTCTGTGTCCAAGGAATTTACCCAATTATTAATCAAAGACTTGATACTGTTGCTCCTTTTTCTATTGAATAATATCTTCCTCATTGAGTAATCCAATTATATTCAACAGCAGGAAGTTCGTCACCTGAACTAAAGATGGAAGGAATTGACTCTTATTACTTGAGTAAACTGGTTTGAGTCCTATGTATTACTAATGCAGCATAATTGCAGACAAATGCAGCTGTTGGTAGATGTTTGATGATGACTCATGCAGCTATGGATAGCAAAGCTCTTTGTACTAAAACTAATTAAGACCCACCAAGGCTAGTATTAATATCTGTCCGTGTTTCTATATATTTTGGACTATAGCTATAATAAGAATCTTTCTGGACTTGAAATTTCCCAGTAAAAACCTTTATTCTTATATTTAGCTTAAAAATTTGGTAAGGCTTTTTCTCATATAAGAAAATTCAATCCACCATATTGAGGCAGGCCCCCTGTGACACTTCTAGCAAATACTGTATTTCTTTAGAGTTCAGAAGAAAACTCTTAAGGAAAAGATACCTGTCTGTGCAATTTGAATTCCAAGTTTCTTTCCCTGTAAAGAACCTTCCAGACTCGGTCTGCTGCTATTAGGATTCAATGTGGTTCCTTGAAACAGTCATATAGTGTTTTTAATATAGGGCCAGATGCAAATACGGAGTTGGGTACTTTATGTAAAACTAAGGCATAGTGAAGGTACCTAAAATATAATAAGCAGCTAGATAATCCTGTTGTAGACACTTGAATTTTCATGAGATGATTGGTTATTTGAGTGTTCAATGTTCTCCCACCACCATGTCTAACTTTTTTTCCCCTATTTGGAAGATACTTTTTCTATCCAAGTACCTTATTGTTCACTTTTGTACCTAAGCCCTTCTGGCATCACATAATTTGTCAGACATACTTAGAGCTTGCCTAACATAGCAACAGCATCGGTCAACTTCATCCAGGCAGTTTTATACAGGAGAGAACAGCCATCCTTTCAGGTAAATGCTTAGAGATTGTACCGCTTGTACAAGGGGTGAAAGACAGGTATTTCAGCACTTTTTAGCCAGAAGGAGTTCAAACCTTCACTGTCCAGCCTAGAATAAAGGACACAGCTGTTTGAAGAGGCTAGACTGGAGTGGTGGTATGTCTTCTCTGCTTCTGCTGCCTCAAGAGACTATGTACTTCATGTCAGGAATATGAATTTCATGTGGCCAGAGAAGTACAGAAGTGACAGAATATGAGATGGAGAAGGGAACATTATTATTCAGCCTGTTAAAATGGGCAATCAACACAGTTGGAAAAAATCCACATTCTGGCTTCCACTCCAAGGACTTTTTATGACTGCACTGTAGGATAATTAGGTAAAACGTACAGAAAGTGCTATCAGTATAGTCAACAGTTTTCTCAGTCTCACTCAGTTCTGACATCAAAGGCAAAGTGGCCTCTAGTTAGCACTTTCCAGTCAATAAATCTTAGATTTTCTCCCACATGATGCCACAGTTTCAAAGCAGAGGGAAGTAAGTAGCCCCAGTGTTTCAGAACAGAATCATGCTCCTACAGAGAAACCCAGACAGCATCCCAGGATATGTGAAGAGGAATGCAGCATGAAATATGTGTGAAGTATCCTTCTGTTTTACAAGGGTCCAAGGCTCCAAATGGACAACTTATGTTTACTGGGGCACAGTGGAAGTCAGGAAAGATATGAACCAGTTGAAAAGCAACTGGGGAGGAGGGAGTGAGGGGCAGCAGGAACGATTAGACAGCTAAAAACATGTGATCTGTAGTGAAAGACTGAGATTGTTTGTTTCTGCAAAGGTAATACTGTGGGAGATCTGATAACAGTCTTCAAATATGAGAATAGGCCAAAAAACACAATGGGTTTAAATTGTAACTTGGGAGGTATAGGTTAGACTTCAGGAAAAGTTTTCTAAATGCCAGGATAGTTAAGCACTGGAACACATTGCCTAGGAAGTTGTAGGGTCTCCATCATGAAAGATTTTTCAAGAGCAGATTAGACAAAAGTTATAGGTATAGTTGACCCCACCTGTGAGGAAGGAAGATGGGCTAGATGACTTAATGATGTTTATTCTGGATCAATTGATATGATTTTGATCAGATGTGATTCAATTTTTATTTGGGACTGAGTAAAAAATGGCTGGGACATTTTTTTTTCATGAACAAGCTGAGGCCTTGGATTAAGACCCAAATAGGAAGATGAGAGTATCTAAACCATGCAATCAATATTTGAAAGATTTTGCTATTTCTAACGTAGCGGTTATGTAACTGGCATTTATAGATATAGAAAAAGTAAGAAGCATAACTCTATTTTTTTTGGTCTTTGTCGTGGTTTAACCTCAGTTGGCAACTGAGCACCACACAGCCACTCGCTCACTTCCCCCGCCCCCGGTGGGATGGGGGAGAGAATTGGAAGAGCACAAGAAAAACTCGTGGGTTGAGATAAAAACAGTTTCATAATTGAAATAAAATAATAATAATGTAATAATAATAATGTAATAATAATAATAATACACAAAGCAAGTGATGCACAGTACAATTGCTC
>NW_008824716.1:1129090-1153430 GCF_000699105.1 Pygoscelis adeliae
GTGTAAACACTACCTAGCAACAACTAAAACATCGGTGCGTTATCAACTTTGTTCTCATCCTAAATCCAAAACACAGCATTGTACCAGCTACTAGGAAGGAAATTAACTCTATCCCTGCTGAAACCAGGACACTCTTCTATAAAATTTCCCTGCCCATTGAAAAGAAAGAAATATTCACACCTCTTATGAATATCCACAGTGTGTTGTAGAGGTTAAAATTTACAAGTATTTTCTGCACCAAACCTGCAGTGATGTTTACTTCCTCTGTTGCTAGCACCATCAAATAAAGCAAACAAATAATATTCATGCAAAAGTAAACAAAATAAATGAGTCAGGTAATTATAAAAAGAACACTGACCTATTAAAAATTGGTCTGATCTTCAAGAATTTTCAGCATAGCAGTGGTAATGTTATTAAAAATAGAAGAATCATGACAAGTATTCATTAGAATTTGCATATGTGAGTAAGAATGCACTTAATTACAAATTACATTCTGCAAATTATTTAGAAGCTGTAAATCAAAGCAACAAAGAAGAAAGATTTAGGGAGTAAGGGTTCTGAAGAATTTTCTAATGCAAACATTCTTAACAACAGATTAGAGATGCTTCAAGATCTTTCCGAAACCAAATGATTTAAAAGAAGAAATAAAGTTCAGAAATACTAATGTTTGACATATAGGCATTTACTATAGGTAATGGAACATTTTCTCAGTTAGATCAGAATGGATTTTTATATGTAGAAGTATATGTGTTAAAATATTGTGTCACTTGAAGCCAAAATAGCATATGCAAATGAGAAGTCAACTAGCAAACTGCAGGTGTAATAAATTTCATGGATTGTGTAATTTTCATGCAGATTTTTTTTTTCAGCCGCCATCAGCACTGTTGTTTAAATGCTTGTGCAAAACAGCCTCTGCTCCGCCGTGCTGAGTCAGCACTCCAGGGCATTTCGTCTCACTGCTAAAACAAATGGGAAGCTGAAGCTGAAGCTGAAGCTGAAGGAGCTCACTACCTCACTGAAACCCTGTCCTCCTGGAGCTGTGGGGGACAGCTGGAAGAAGAAGTGAAGGGTAAAAAGGAGAAACATGAATCCAGAAGATGTTGCAGTGCTAAATGCAGAGAGTAGGAGACCAGAGTGGATACAGGGGTTTGAAAGGAAAGGAAGGTGACAGAAAGAGACAAGAGAGAGAAGGGGAGCCTCTGATGCAGCTGGTCAGCTTCAACTTCCCTTCACTGCAACGGAGCTACAAAACACTTCACGGAGCATGCATTTCCCAGGTGCAAACCAAAGGACATAGAATATATGGAAGAATAATCAAAGTCAGTATTTGAGAAAGTGACTAGAAAAAGAACTGAGAAACAGCTATTAAAAAAAAAAGACAAATTGGGGGGAAAAAAAACCTCACAAAACCAAAATCCACATATTTTTGTTTGTTTTAAAGCAGGGAAAGGTCATTCCCTAGTGAAAGGAGGACTCTCTCAATTTTCTTGATCATCTGAAGGAACAAGAAAAGTAATTCTTTCACCACCATTTACTATTCATTGTCTCAGATTTGTTTCTAGAGTGCAAGATTTTACATGGCAACCCATGGAGACCCTGAGTCTTAAGTGTACTTAGGTTCTTCATTCTGTAACTGCTGCACCCACAAATGCCACATAGTATTGCTTGACCTCATGGGCATTTATTGCTCACATTTGTCATTATAGACAACTACCCAAATATTGACTCTGCCCAGAATGGGCTGCTCAGATTAAAATGTTGTTAACATCTTAAGGTCGAGGCAGTAGACATTTACCTAAATATAAGTAAATGGAACAACTTGTCTTGTGTTACTATGGAAAGGAGATGACAAATAATGTGATTATTGCTACTTAATAATGAATATTTTCAGTATTTCTCAATACTTGTTCTTTGATATGTCTGTACAATACATAACTGAAGGAAAGTTCATAGCCTAATAATATTATATTTCTACTATTGATTATTGTTACCAGCAGTAAAACAAGATGTCCAGATTCCACTTTACTTGCAAAACTTTCAGAGCTGATCTTACAAGACAGGTACATAGAGCAATAACATTTGGACGAAGCCAGGAAAAATATTCCTTTAGCATTTTCACTGGGCTCTTTGGTTCTCATGCTATAGAGCATACACAGCCTCGAGGGTGTTCTTGAATGTTATCTCTGCAGCTGATTGATTTTTGGAGGTCTCACTGAATACAAGGGTCACAACCTCGAGTCCATTCTTATCTGTTTTAATAAAAAATGACAATGAACTGTGCAATCCTCCATTGTCCCCTCAAGCAAAATCAAGGTGAATGTCACTCCTGTCTGTACAGACAAGTCTAATTACAGTATTAGGGATAGAGCATGAAAATTCACTCCATTGAGCATTTTAACTAAGTCTGTGGAAGTGCTGCAGTTCAATTTGCACATCCCGAGCTTTACTAAGTTTCATCAAAACCACCGAGGAGATTTTTGCTGTTACAAATTGGATTGTGCATACTGTTTACAGCTCAGCTCCATAACAGGTCGTTCAAACAGTGATTTGTTTCCACATAACAAAAGTTCTTTTTGTCCAGCTCTCAGGAAGACACAGATACCTTGCAGAGTATGTGATATACTGAATGATGGGACTGAGTGCACCTTCAGCAAGTTTACAAGCAGCAGAAATTTGGAAGGAGTGGTTAATACACCAGGAAGTTCTGCTGTCTTTCAGAGTGGTCTTTCAAAGAGACCTCAACAGGCTGCAGAAACGGCAAACAGGAACCTCATGAAGTTCAACAAAGGGAAACAAGTCCTGCACCTGGGAAAGAATAACCCCATGCTGCCTGACATTAGTGTAGGAAGTTAGCCACCCACATTTCCCATCAAATGACATTTATGGGCAGGTAGCTTCTGTATGGTAGTTGTACTAATCCTTCCTCAATCTAACAGTTCCTTCTTCCAACCCTTCAGCTGTGGGGTATGATCAATCCTTGAGATCAAGTGGAGAGTTATGAAAACCACCTTTTTGGAAGGAAGTCTGTATCTATTCATATTGAGTTTCTGCAAGAACCCTTAAGCAGACTCTGTCTTGAGTTACCACCTTTTATAGAGTTGAGAGAGCAGTGATTAGTGGGGTTGCAAGATTTCACCTCCATGGTTGTCCCAACTGAGAACAGCACAGCTTCTAACCTGCTGCTGATCTAATCTCAGCTGAAGCTCACATTGAGTAGCAGCTTGCCTTCAGGAAGAGCTTTGACTCCCAGACTCCTCTGGGCTCAGGACTGCTTCAAACACTGGGGATGCTGTAGGACTGCATATGACATTTCTCCAACCAAAAATAGGCATGAGTACCAGGAAAGCAAACCTCACAGGACACGACTGTAAGCGGTCAAGAAGGGGTTTAATACTCGCTTGGGAATTAGAGTAAGTGGAAAGAGGAAAGCTCTAGAGCACCAGATATTACTCCCAAGCCTGCAGGTTTTTTTAAGTTTTTTTTGTTTGTTTGTTTTTTCTTTAAAAATAGGAACAGACTAGTGTGAAATGCACACACATTCTGGGACATTAAGTCTGTCCTGTATATGTAATACTTCTCCCTGACTGCTATTCTTCTGATTCCAGGACTTGCATCTCAGTATAAGGCATGGCTGGCTGCAGCTGGAAGGGTTCATGAATCAAAGTGTTCAAGCCCCTTTCCTCACCATCTCTCTTAATATGCCAGTTACACACATTAATACTCTCTTGACATACATGAGCAAAGGTCTTAGGCTCTTCCTGGATGAACAGAACCTAATATGCAGGTCTTTTACTCTCTGGGTGATTAAAAAAAAAGGGAGGTACACTGCAACCATAATGTTTGTTTGTTTGTTTGTTTGTTTATTAAGTGACCCATTTAAAAAACCCAACATATTAATGATCTATAAAAGCAGATGAAGTCAGTTTTAGTTAGGTGCAGTTAAGAATGTGTTTCATGAGACATGAACAACGATAGGTTCTTGTTGATATAAACATCTGATAAAAGCTCAGAGAATCTGGAAACTAACACACTGAAGAGAATTCTTCAGCTTGAGATAAAAAATTTTACTTGATGCTTCTTTATTTTTAAAGTATCCAACATTATCTTGATTGACTCAAGTCCAAATAATAAAAATATTTTGCTTGTCCATAGCTTCACATTATAAATGTCCAACCTTTATAATCAAGAATTGAAATACTTGAATATTGTGGAAAAAGAATAATCAGATATTCTCCAACTCTGCTCAGCCTGATTTGCTAATCCAAGAGACGGAAATTAAATCCAAAAGGCATTTAAAAAAAATTAATCGAGCCTGTTACCGAGCAGAAAGAAAATCAAGTACCAGCACATCGTTACTGGAGAAATCCTGTGCTACAAGTAAATGAAAAGAGAGAAACCTTAATAAAGGTTCTTGAAAAATGGGCAACAAAGACTTTGCACTTCTTCTGCTTGATGATTCTTTAATGGCTGCAATCCTGCAGGATCACAACCAGGAAATAGAGAAGAGTGTCAGTCTTTTGTCAAACAATTACTGTGTAAGTGGTTAAAGAGATAAGATTGTAGTAAGTGGGGACTTTGTAATCCATTACTTATAAGAGTAATTTGGTCCTTATTTTCTGGGATCTTGATTGCACAGCAAAAAAAATAGCTTGTTTTTTCCTGTAAATTTAAAAAACAGACAAACCAGCAAGCAAAACTTCCCCATCCATTGAGCTGTAGGGAGCTTCATTGGTGTTACACCTGTCCTTCCTTCTCAATGTCATATTGTTCCCTACATTTCCATAATGCCTATTAATAAACTTTGATCCAACCTCACAAAAAGTGTTATAGCCAGATACTGGGGGATGTTCAGACAAATCTCTTTTAAGCCTAGTGTTCAAAGTAGTGAGTAAATCTAAGTGATAAATTGTGGCAGATTGTTTGGCAAAAGGCTTTTGAAAATGCAGATTTCAATAAGAGTACTGAAAGAGTGCTTTTACTTGATACCTATTTTTTTTATCCATTTGACTAAAACCCCCATTTAAGGGAAAGGAAGACAGGTGGTCACACTGTATAAAGTTTAGGTCAATAAGAAAGAATTTAGGTGCCTAAATCCTGCCACATTAGTGAAAGACAGCCTTTTTTGGCTCTCCTAGAAACAGTTGAGAGCAATAGGAAATGGATTAATTTTACCTATCTTTAGACTCATGACACTGCCTTCATTAAGTTCTTAGATGGTATGAATTGCCTTTTGGACATGTGTGTTTCTCTCATTGATTGTGAAGGGAGCCTAGTCAAACAAGGCAACTTTGGTCCTTCAGTCAGATGTCTCAGGGTAGGTGGGATGAGTAGACCTGGATGCATTCATAATTTGATGAAGAAAGCACCATTAAAGAAAAGCGAGCCAGGCTGAGTGCTGGACCCACAGTGCTTCACTGTGGAGTCAGCTAACACCCACCACTTGATCTATTTTGGACTGCTCCAACTAGCTGCCTCCAACTAGCTGAGATGAGCCAACATTAACAGCATGGATTACGAGTCAGCTGGTGCTAACTGGCCTCGGAGCCAACGGTCAGTCCCTGGCTCTGTTTTATTCAGCACAAGGACTAAAACTCAGAGTACTTAAGAGTTTAACGACTGTCAGACTTAGAAGTCACTTTTTTTGAATCACTTTTATACCTGTTTGTCCATCTCACTTGAGAGTCCAGGGAGCCTAAGAAACAGATTTCTAACTTACCATCTTAGTTCAGCATCTGAAGTTGGTGATACTGGTAACACACAGCCCTGATGTCATTGCAGCTCCTGAAGGCCTCTGAATGTTAGATTTTAGTTGATATATTATATACAGTACAACTGCTGTAGAATACAGCACAGCAGCAGACTTCAGACTGGAAGCAAGGCAAGTGCTTGAGCACACTCAGGTTTGTTTTACCGAAGTCAGTTTAAATTTAGGGCAGGGATGTCCCCACAGCCGCAGCAGCAGCAATGTACCTTAAATTTCAGTACTCCATTTTATGCAAGCAGCAACTGAAATGCACAGAATTCAGCCAAATAAAAGACACAAGAACAGAATGCAGAAACCCCCAGTCTGCCCCTTAGTCCATGCTATGTATTTCCTGAGATCTGGTTTCATGACAGGTGAAAAAGAGGCACATAATTTTCATTTATGAGTGCCTGTAATCAGAGGACACCGCAAATAGCCAAACACACTGTTTACACACTGAGTGCTCCCATGTCGTCACAGTCACTGTTAAACTATGCTATTTGTATTTCATACAGAGGAAAACTGAAAGAAGAAAAAAATAACATCAGCTATCGAAGGACAGAAGGCTTCTCATGCTCTGTTCCAAAATCACACAGCAGCTTCTATACCCCAGAGGAAGGGGGCTGGAAAGAGAAGGAAGCTTAGTGGTAACTGTGTGCAGTGCTCACCTGGCATCTCTTCCAGTTGAAAGCATATGTACCCAATGTAGATTATATTTAATGTTGTTCCTATGGGTTTAAAACAGAAAATATCACCTGAGCATAGATCTTTTATTATGAGTCAGATTCTTTTGACAATTTTCAATTACATTTCTGAATTTTTATTATATGTTAATGGACTATATTAATTAAAGCAGACTGCAATGCACTAATAATGATTAATTCAACCCAGGGTGCCTTAAAGTGAGATTTTATGAGAACCGAAATTCTCCATGGATTTCTGATTTACATTTGCAACACAGGGAACTGTACTTCTGGATGATTCTACCTGGCATTCTCACCCAAGCCAACACACAAGCATGGGGCCAGGATGGGAGAGATGATGAGAGACTAGGGTGAAAAACAACAATGTCCTGAGGTGTTATGAGAGGCAGTAGCTTTCATTGGTCTCAGTGGATTAACATGTGTAACCCTACCTGATAATATATACAGTTTTTAGAAAGCAGAGCACAAAATCTAATAGAATGTGCAATCAGTTATTGGTGAAGAGCATTAGCTCAGTAATAAACACACTCCAAACGTACCTACTCCCCAGGGAACTAGCCTCTCATGCTGTTAGTCCTTTTGTCATTCATGAATAATACGTATTTAACAGAAATCTTAGAATAGGAAATGAAAAAGTGAAGATGATAAATCTGTTTCACTTAGACAATAATCATATAACACTGTGGCCAGTTAGTTTAATTTATAGACACCATTCCCCCTGGAAATCTTAGGTACAAAAATTTAAAAAAAGAACAGGGGAGGGAGATGGAGAGTGAAAAAATAAAAATTGGTACAAGGCATCTTTTACCCACCGGAACAGTTAAATGAAACAAAAACACTAATTAAGATTTCACTGCTGCAAAGCAGTATTTACAGTAGCCGGACGGGAGTTTTTCAGGGGCTCATCCTCAGTTCCTTGCTAGAAGCTCCACACTGAAGTGTGAATTGCTCATATTTAACCTGTCACACCTCTCCCCGTCTTTGCTTTTTTTTTTTTCCCCCCTGAAAAGAAGAAACATTTTTGGACGCCTGTGGCCACAAGAGATTACTAATCCATAAGCATGTTTTTGGTCTCTTGCAACCTTCCAACCTGTGGCAATAATTATAATGGCTGACACATACTTGTATGACTCTTCAAATGGAATTAAAACTGCTCTCCTTATCTGTGAATACAGCACTTATTTTCAAACTGTTTGGGTAATATTCTTCTCTTTGTAGCAGGTACCACTACGTATCGTATGTAAATGTCCTGCAAATCCTCCAGTAATTAAAACCACCTAAGCTCTGGTTTCCTTACAAAAATGTATTATGTAACTCAGTGAAGAATACAGTATTTCCTTTTAATGGTAAAGATCCTGGGCATGAAGTAAAATTATCGGTTGTCTAAGGGTTTTCTTTCTTCTTTATGACTAACTTCTAAATAGCTTAGGCTAGCTGTTCTGCTTAGTTTTGTATAAGATCTAGAAAATGGATTACCATACACAAGGTAAAAGAGAAGTATTTCCGACCTGTGCTGTTGGCCTATTAACACTTTGTATACTTTGTTTATACAAAGATTACAAAATATACACTGAATTAGTGTAGCCAAAATGAATCAGCCCACTTAAAAAACCAACCAACCAACCAAAACACCAAAAAGCGAAAACATACAACAACAAAAAAAAACAAAACCAAAACAAAACAGTGTCTGATGAGAGGAAGGATAATATTTTTCCTCTCTTTGTTTGGAAAGCATTTTTTTTAACAGTTTGTAAATCAAGTTTTCAACCTTTTTGTGTCATGTTAGGAACGGTGATCCTAGATCTTCTCTGCCATGATCAAATAAAGTTTATGCAAAACAGACTGTCTACAAAAAATTCCATGCATTTCTTTGATGTTGTATAATTGGCTAAAAAGAAATTAGATTCAAGCACTAAATTCATAGGAAGTGATTTCTTCTTGGAGATCTAATTAAATTTGAATTTTATATATACTATACATGATTTAATTTGAGGATTAAAAAAAAGCAATACCTTTAATGTATTCTAGATATATCTAGGTATCTGATGCAACAGTATTGCTCTCTTGCTAAGGTTGTGAGTCCATGTTGTAAGCAAAATTCTCCTACAACTGAAAGGTTCATATGTCCCCATAAATTCCATGGACACTCCAGAAACATCTGACAGTGCAAAAAACATTGCAGGTTCATTCAGTAAAATATGACATACTCCTGTGTGCATCTTAAAACTTCACTGAAATCAGTACCTAATAGGGTCCAGATCTGGATGAGAATATAAATCAAATAATTTGTCATAAGTCTCTTAATTACTAGCCAATATAACAATTCAAGAGAGGATTTATGGAAATGCAAAACTAGGTCTACACCATATAATTAGCATATACAGACATTTCATTTTGTCGTTTCTGTAATTTACGTGAAGTTTTATAGCCATATTTTATTCTTTAGCTGGCTTCTTCTCAGCTTACTAGCAGAGCTGCTTGATACTTCCAAACCAGGTAGCATTTTCTTCAATCAAGTCATCAAGAAAATATTTATCAACAAGTCTCAGTTTTAACTCTTCCTCACAACCTTTTTTCTTTTCTTTCTTTCTTCTTTGTTTTTCTTCTTTTTCTCTCTAAAACTGTTTCTGTACAAGGACAATAAAACCTTATGTGCAAACACTTACTGAAAAATTGCAATCTACAGCTGCATAACATGGAGGCAAAAGATGTTACGGCTACTATAATTCACAAGCCAAACTTTGTGAACAAGGAGTAACCACAATAAAGTTAGGTTGGCTTTGAGGTCAATGCACTGATTTACACAACTGAAATTATACAGACATAAGGAAGCATTCCTTTTTTTACCATAAAATTGCTTGGGTAGAGTGAGATCTCCTGAGAGATTTATGCAGAGCCATATCTCTAGCAAGATGAAAAGAGCGTGCTGTCCTCAGAATCAAAGCCAAGGAAAAAGAAGAAAAAATAAGCAGCAGAAAGGACAAAACACCCCATCATTCATGCAAGTACTATGTGCTGAAAGGAATTTCCAGAGCTTTCAGCAATACCTGTAATACATAAATATATATATATTTTCTGAGCTATAACATTTTTTCAGCTTATTTAAATTAAGTCCTAATTTTTTTCATTTCTAAAAGAATTATAATGTTTAAAATCTCAAACATACAGTTTGTCGGCTCCATAATCCTGTAACTGATTATTAAGCAATATATTATAGCAGGGATACAAGTTCTTATTTCAAGCTGTATTTTAATTGAACGTTTTTATTTGCCACAATATTTTGAGACCAGGACTCCTTAAAAGCTTGTACAGAACCTTATCAGAGACCCTGATAGAGGACTAGCTTTCGGAGTTTAGTGCTGGGGCCTTGAGATACCTTTTCATAAAAAGGAAAACAGGAGTGCAAAGGAGTAAGATAAAAGGCACCTCACCAAAACATTCATAATATGTTGATGTATTTTTACAGATCTGTACTGCACCTTTCATTATATTTTATTTTGTACTCCTCATTTTTTTCCCCTTTAGCTGGTACTTCTTGACAGCATATATGAGGAATGAATTTTTGAAACACTGATCTTCCTTTGTACCTCCATTTCAGTGGTCACAAGAAAATCTGCACTTCAAGGTGCTTGATGGCAACTATAAATCAGATCATTTGAGCTGCAAATTCCCTGACTTGTACCACCAATGTGTCTGGAAGCACAAAAACACAAGTACAAATTTAAAGGAGTGAAAAGACAGGTCTCAGCTTTTTAGATGTGCCAGGGAAAATAAATGTGTAATTCCTTTTGTATGACACTCAACAATATACACTGCTGCCACATTTTTAAAGTATTGTCCTTTGAAAATGCATCTTCTGATAACCTACACCAGAAATAAACTACACAGAAGCAGATCCAGGGAGGGAGAGGGAGGTTCCTGAATTAAATTCCTCTTTGTGTTATCTGCTTAAGTGTATAATTAACACTTCTGCCAAATGAGGCTTTTTTGGATCTTGGTTAGGTATTCCTGGGTTTTGTTTGGTTTGGTTTTCTGCAGGTTATGCACATGAAAATGCATAATTGTAGAAAGATATAAATACAGTAATTAAGGTTAGTGGATGAAATTCAGCTTGAGGTAACAGTCTGGCAAAACCCCTTCTGCACCAGTTAATCCTCATGTTAGAGCAGTGACAGAAGACACTAATGGCATGTCTGTTTAGGATTTGTCACATGCCTGCACAGCCTGTCAAGGTTTCCTATCTGTCACATGTAGGTATGCATTAAAAATGGTAGTGGGTGGGGTAACAAGATCAGTACTTTTGCAGACATAGACATATCACAAAGTAAACTAATTTCCAGACAGATGGCTAGAACAGGAATTGTGGATGCCCCATTTAAACAGTGCAGTGATCAGAGCAGTGCATGATCCCATCTGAAAGAAAATTATTTATAGAACCTGTGAGAGGAGTTTCTCCATGCACGTAATTGACATGTATATACAGTAATATGCATAACCAGTAATATACATATGCAACTGGTAGAGTTAAAATTCTAAAGCCCAAAATCGTGACTGTGCCTTTTGCTCCTGTCTGTGGAGATAGCTACTCATGTCTAACACTTCAGAGAACAGTGCCTTGTCTTACTTAGGCTTTGGGCAATTATATGAGTTTCGGTATTTTTTAGAGAGTCCTTTGTACCAATCTTGATCTATAGTTTTCTACTGGCTTCTAATACGGATTAATTGCCAGTCTGCTCTTCATGGAGACAGGGCACTGTGGAGACAGTAAAATCACACATAAATCCCAGTGACGGGAAGGGAAAGGACAGAAGGAACAGAATGCCATACCATCCTGAGAATAGCCAGAAGAGCTGAATTAGAATAAGGAAGGAGGATGGCAGTCATTGCTTCCTCTCTAGACCAAAGACTCAGTTATGCCTCCTTTTATTTATGAACAATGCTCCATCTAGTCGTTAAAGTGAATGCTGGAAGCTGCTGAGCTCCTCTAGGCTCTGTTTTCTTTACTTAGGGCTTGTGCTGTCCACCTTTATAGTCTCACTTTCTGTTCCTACAGTTACAATATTTTATGCCTGAATTATAAAAAAAAACCTTATTCATATGCAAAGACAAAAATGCAAGAAATTTGCATTGATAGTATGTCTCCAGTGATGAAAACTTCTAAACACTGTAACTGTCTGAACCAGCTGGATGTAGATTATTAACATATCCTTCTACACAGCTGTCGAGAAACAGTTTGGCAGTTTTAGAAAAAGCCATATTTACTTTTTTACTGAAAATGTTCTTTTAAACAAACTTTTCCTAATATTGACCGTGCTGGAATATGAAGCTATATCGAGATGGAGATGGAGCTTTTACCACACCAGACAGCAATGGTCTTTTCTATAACATTGAATTTTCACTCATTCTTCTCACATGTATCTATTTCGGCTGATAAGGACTTGCGCTGTGCATACTCTGGGCCGTGCAAACTCATGTTAGGTATACATGTACTTTCACACTTTCTTCTGAATATGTTTGCTTGGTTCTCTCATTCCAAGTATTCCATCATAGTCAATAGCCATGGACGAAAATACCATAGGTGTTCATAAATACCACCTTAATATTTTAAGTCTAACAGTATGTTAGATGACAAAAACACATTGCAGACTGAGCAATTATCATTAGTTTTCCATCTAGCAACTCGAAGTAAAATGGAATGATGTTTACAGATTGAAAGCAGAGTATTATGACAGTTTGGGACAGCACTGTGAATTTGTAATGCATTCTTTTGCTTCTAAATTGTGATCTTAATTCAACCCAGACTGCAAAAGTGAAAAATTCAAGAAATCTTGTCTTTATATTATTTTTTATGAATGTCATTACTTTCCAGTTGGAATTCAGTCTTGGCCTGATATAAGATTTCTTTGCATATGGTCTACTTTGGCTGAGAAGGACTTATCATATGTACACTTTGGGGTAACCAAAAGTACCATGTGCTGGTACTTTCAGTTCAGTTCTGTATATTCAGCACTGTTCATTAGCTAGGGCTTAATGAAATATTAAGATGGTCATAGGGCTTTTGCTCTTGCAGTGCAAGCAGAAACTTCTATCCAGGATGTTCTTATTAGAGGTGTCATAGGGATACCACAGGCATCGGTCACCATGTCCTATGACAGATCAGCACTTCCACAAAACTGAGCATAAAGGTCCCATTGACTACTTGATTTGCAATTATTGTTAGTATTAATTGCTCCTGGTCCATGCTTAACAACTGTTAAGTGGCTGATGTGAAGTAATATTTTAGTGTTAGTCCTAACTCCTTCACAATCCAGTTGCTGCTAGGCAGTCACCCCAGATCTGTGGTTGGCCAAAAAAAGGATTAAAGGAAGATGTTTTCATAAACAAAGTCATTTTCACTTTTATGTGTTATTCATTTATTACAGTAAAGGACATCTCAATCTTGAGTATATTTTCAGCAAGAAAAAAATGAAAAAATTGTCAATGTAAAAAGAATAATTTATTCTATTGTAATTTTAGAATGAATCAAAACATTAGTAGTATATGAAACGGACTTCATAAATAATTCAAATAATTAGGACGCATTGTATACACCATAATATCAAACAAATCAAATAATTATTAGAGGATGTCAAATGCTCAAATGAGATCAGGGTGGCAAAGCATGCTTAAGAATTACAGTTTTGTGGGGAAATGTAGAAAATCCAGCCATTTCTTCTGATTTGAAATTAACAGTTCTTTTTCATGAAGTGATAGAATTTCTGATGATGCCAAAATCTCAGTTTCCCATAAGCTCATTGAGGCTCAAGTACTCTCTTATCCCTAACGCTGGTCATTCTTGTGCATAGTTAAGCTTCTCAGGCAGAGCACTTCGTACTCTCATTGCTAAGATTGCAACTGTAGTGCACATGTACTACATAAGAGGACTTAGTTTTCTAGCATTGAAATCTGGCACATCCCATGGGCATGAATTTATTTCTGAAAAAGGAGAAAAGAACATTTTCTTTTCCCATTATTCTATCATCTTAGGCACTTACTTAAAGATGTTGCTGAGAAGGAAAATTGAAAGCCTTTAGCAAAGATGAAAAAATGTATCCTTACATACCATATTTTATAAACCTACATTAAAAAAAAAATCCTTAACAGTAATACAAATTTTATAACACTAAATACTTCTCAAAGAAAGATGCAGGTGGGTGAGATGGGTCACTGTATAATTTTGTGTATGCATACATATGTATATGCATAAATATATGCATATACATATGTATATGTATGTGAATTTGAATATGAACTGTATAATTTTTTTGAGTGGGAGCTGACATTGATGGAGATTAGTGAGAACTGGCTTTACAGACATATAAGCTTTAAAAGATTTTTTTCAATCTATATTATGCTAAGCAATAGGCAAAGGGGATAATTCCTTCACTTTAAATAATGTATTTCTACCTGCTTTACTTGACTTGAGCCATCTTCTTGTTGAAAGAAGAGTTGCATATCACCTTACTCCTGTTCTACCACTTCACTCTAATGAGGCTGGGCAGATCTCATTAATTCTGAGGACAAATGAAGCTCTGAAATTTTTTTTTTTTTTTTTCATTTGCAAGATTAGGTTGACTTCATGACCTTTCCCCTTCCAACCCCCAATGTCATTTAAACCCATTTATTCCCTTCCTTATGTATGTTTCCACTTACAGTAGATTTTCTAGAAAATGGGCTGTTGTCCTGGGTTCTAAAAAACAGCGTGTGTGTGCCTTTGTATGGAGATAGATATACAATTTAAATTAACTTAATGAACTCTCATGGCTGAGATTTCTAACCCATTGTGTGGGAAATCATACAAACATATGATTAAAGTATATTAAAGTATTCTCCTCTGAGAAATGTCCTTTCCTCCCCCTCTCCCTCTCTTTTTCCCTTTCCCTTTCCCTTTCCCTTTCCCTTTCCCTTTCCCTTTCCCTTTCCCTTCCCCCCCCGCCCCCCTTTTCCCTCTTTTCTTTCTTTTCTTTCTTTCAGTGTTGTCAATGCAACTTTTATTCTGACTCTTTATCATTGGGAAATAGGCACTGGAAACTACCTGCTATCATTCAGCTGCAGTCACTCTGTTAAGAATAATGATGGAGACTGACAGAGGGAATAGCTGGAGCATCTTGGCTGAGTCGTTGTTATGATACCAGGAAGCTTGAGGGATCAAAAATAGGTTGTCCCACCTAAGGAGGTAAAAGCCCTTCCTATTTGTTGGTAAGCAAAGGGAGGAAGTTTATGTGTCCATCAGGGATCTGATAGGTCTGTTTGCAGATATAATCTCCACAGGTTGGACTAATTATGGTGCGTTATAGTTTTGGTGCAAGGATAATCAGTACTTATATAAAGAGCAATAACAATATAGTATTCCCTAAAGACTGCTGGTGTTACTGCATGATTATTCATTATAGAATAAAAAGATATGGGAGATGTATTTCACTGTGAAAAGATGGGGATATGCTCTGCATTGAAGGTGGCTTTTCTTCTATATAGGTCAAGTAAACACAAGTTTTATTTTTATGAAGGAAAAATTATCTGGACTACTGACTATTGTTATCTTATTTCCAACTCCCAAGTGATGCAAATTTTGCAAAAGCAAAATGCAAGCATGTAGTTATAACAAAAGAGCAAAGCTAAGGTCAGATCATCAGCTATTTCGAATTCCTATTCCATACAAAAGGCATAAGCAATCTGTAGGACAATGTGTGGAGACCAGAATCCCCAAATGAGAGATCAAGAATTTCAGAGGCATTGATTCCACTGAATGTTCTTCTAATGAACTTCTAATGAATGCCTAATGAATTTTTAACTGCTTTTTCACAGTCACGGAGTTTCAGAAGGAGGAGAAAAGACTATTCTTCTATTTTTTTATTTTGGAAAATGTTTTCTGCAAAACCACTATAAATTTTAGAGATTTTTGAATCACCTTCAGGCATTAAAAGAAACTGAGACGAGTCTTCCTTCTCTTGGACAAACATTCAAGTCACAAAACCTTATATAAATTGCTCTAATCCTTCCCTCATGTAAAGGAATTATTTTTTTTCCTTTACTGCACGTCCTCCTTTATTAGATAAGATTAGATATTGCCTACACTTTGGAAAAGAAGGACTTGAATGTTCCTTCAGAAAACAAAAGGGAAAAAAGAAAAAGGAAAAAGAAATTACGATCTAATTGGCATCCTCAGGCAAGATAGCTGTGAGATCTAAAAATTTTGCTTCCCTTCAGTGCTTCCCTGGTTAATGCTAGACAAATTCATATTTAGATTTTAGATTTTGATTTTTGTGAGGGCTAAATCTTCCCTCAGGGACTGTAAATGCTTAACATAGGGTTCTGGACTTTAACCTGTGAGCCAGAGTAGACATTACAGTGTTTGGACTTCTAGCAGTAAAATCTCTTGTATGACATCTAATTCTGTATCAGCTGTTCTGTATCACAACAGATACATCTAACCAGTTGGACTAGATGACTTCTGGAGGTCCTTTCCAACCTCAACCATTCTGTGATGTGTAAAAACCTACAGATGATTCTCTCAAAAAAACCCAGATTGAAGTTCAGATCACTGGTCCATCTTTCTTTGTTGCCTTTCCATCCCATGTTCTGTGGAGCTAAAATCTAAAACTACACAACTTAGCTGAATTTTCGAATCTGTAATATCCAAGTTTAGGTAAAATGTGATCAGACGATATAATTCATCTCTTATTCTCATTCTCTTCCAATGCAGTATTGTGACTACCCCTAACCTCAAAGAGAGCATCAGTTCTAGTCCTGCCGTATAAAGCAGTACAATGAGGGACTATACACATCCATTACCCAGCTGATCTGTTGAATGTTTAAACTAATTATTAGCAATCTTAAGAGAGAGAGAAAAAAAAACCAACCATGATTCCTCTTGTCTTTGCAGGAATGAATTGGAGCAGACAGATTGAATCTACTGCCAAGGTCAAATCCTTTATTTTCAATGACACCAATTATTTTGAGTACAAATGTTTTAATTATCTCAAGCAGGCAATTAATAAGTTGAATTCAAAAAATCAGGCACCACTATGAAACTGTCCAGCATTCAAATTCTTTTCTCCTTAAAGATATAAACCATGAAACTTTTTAAAAAGTTTTTTCAGGTTCCATTTTCACAGCCAAAGAGCTCAAGGATTTTCTAACTTTCTCGTTAACCATCATTCAATTTAGTGCCAAAAGAAATATGTTGACAGGAGGAAAAGCTGTTTCATAGCAAAACAGTGGTATAAAGGTAAACTAACATGCTTGGCAGCTCTTCAGATCTATATCATGTAAGAGCTACTTCAGTAATGTGTTCCCTGCCCCTGACATACGCATGTTCAATGATTTCCCCCACAAGAGCACACCTTCTGTGCGTAACACCTATTACATTCCAGGTACCGTGCTTCTATAATACTTTCTAAGGGATTTATGTAATAAGCAGTTAAAAAAAAAAAAAAGAAAGAGACGAAAGTTGGCTAAATGATGATTCCTTGTGAATGAAACTGGCTTGTTATTTTACCAAACTGCCTGTAGTCAGTTTTTGTGTCGATGATGGGAACACAGAAGAACTTGATTTCAAACAGCAGAATAGTAAATTGGGAAAAAGTGAGCCTCAGCCTATGAAGATGAACAAGGTTTTATGTATCAGCATAAGCTGTAAATAGTAAAAGTGTCCTGTGATATATCTACCCAATTAAGTAAAGTAGTACATGCAAATAGGAAATCCTTCCTGACACATAAGGTGATCTGTTGAAGTCCCATGACAGGAAATGAGGTTGCTTTTATATATTAACTTGCATAACTACAAACGTTTCAGATGCCATAAAACTATACAAGGCTTTTAAAGTTCAGCTTCTATAACCACCTTGATAGCCTGAGGTAGAGGATTCCACAGGTTCACTTTGCCTGGGTAAAGACTAACTTCTCTTTATTGGTTCTAATTTATCGGTATTAAGATGCAATATCCAAAATAGTTTCAACCAGGGTTAAACTGGAATGTGAAACTTACTGCAAAGCCCAAAGGCAGTAAGAGTACCTTATTGCAATATAGGGATCAGAGGTTGTATCAACACCTCAGACTGGATACAACTGTACCTCTGAAGTCATCTGTTAATGCAAGGGGGAGAGCAAAAGGTTGGGATTTACTGGGTTCTGCTGGGAAAAATAAGTGCATTTGACCCCACTCTCAGCTCTGTCGCTAACCTGCTAGTCTTTGGTAAGTCACTTCAGACTCTCTGGACCTATTATTCTCCAACCAACTCATTGTTTTGTTGTTGTTGTTGTTTTTCCAGACAGAAAAAATTATAGTCAAAATTATAGTCAACCAATATCTACCTACTGGTGGGCCAACAAAAGTGCAATCAGGAATGTAAATTACTTGCAGCCTTCAAAAGCCAGAAAGCAAGAGGCACATAGAAAAAGAAATAATGGAAAGATAACCAATTTAACTGAGATTTAAATGAAGTTATTCTGTGTCATAATGGAGCAGTTTGTGATGGTGCACCTGACAGGTGGTAATCTAACTGCATGCAGTCATATACCTGTATGTACAGCCTGTCTACCATTCTTTCCCCTGCTCTGGGAAGACAATTCACATATATAGCACAATTTTCTAAGAATGTTGCAAGAATGAACAAGCTGGGTCAAAAAAAAAAGGGACAAAAAAGCAATAAACAAAACAATCTGGTCTACTCTCATATCCTACTGTCCAAAAATTAGAGAGGAATTAGGTTTATGGTACAGTTCTCTTTTTGGCTTTGTTCATTATGAAACAAGCTGGAAAACCATCTAAGGGAACAATATCCCACAACAGGTCTGTAATCCTGCCTCAGAAGAAATGATAGTGTGGTTTTATAATTACACTCCTTTTCCTTTTCCTTTTCCTTTTCCTTTTCCTTTTCCTTCTCCTTCTCCTTCTCCTTCTCCTTTTTCTTTTTCTGTTTTCCTTTCCCTTTCCCTTTCCCTTTTCCCTTTCATTTTTAATTTCTCCTTCTCCTTCACCTTCACCTTTGCCTTTGCCTTCTCCTTGTTCCTTGTTCCTTGTTCCTTGTTCCTTGTTCCTTTTTCCTTTTTTTCCTATGCTAACATGATATGAACATTTTTTTGAAACATGAAGGCTGAGACTAATATATATGGTTTACAATTGCATGAAGTAACCAATTTCAAACCCAGACACAGGCACAATCTCTAAATTATTTTGGTCTATTTTTTCTTGTACCAGCTGCTTGTAAAATACTGCCAGAAAAACAATGTGTTTTTCACTTGACCGCGGACTTTTAACAATCAGTAAAGCTAGAGGGCATGACCTAAATTCAGTCATTCAAGATGGTCAGGATATAAGGAAACAAAACCCAAGGAATCCTGAAGTACTGGAGAGATGTGAGGATGGTCAAAGGAGAACTGATCTGAATGGCAGCCTTGTGCTGGAACCTTCATTTCTAAGGACATGTAGCAAAGCTCCTGTTGTGATAAAAAAGATGGAAGATTGGGATTTTGTTATGTCTTAAAATGACACAGAAAAATCAACTGGAAACAACATGCAGTTTAAGAAACCCTTTACTTACAGTATCACATTGGTATTGTGTTTTGACCCTTGGCAGGACACTGTGATTTGTTTTTGATGATGAAAGAAGAGAATTGATTAATTTCAAAAGGTTGTACTTTATACAGTTCACATTCAGGATAAAAAAAAAATATTAAAATGAAAAAAATAAATCCCTTGAAAGAATAAGGATTGTATAGTCTAATTATCTTATATTCAAAGATGGAGAAGAAAGTACCAAGGAGCACATTTGGATCTTTCTGATTTTTTCACAGTGCATGAACCAGCAGCTGTGGCTCTGTGCAGTCCAACAGAACCTCCCATACCAGGGTCACATCAGGAGAATGGCAGCAGGTTCCACAAGAACTAAGGATGCAGAGAAATGCAGGTCTTGGTTGTGGAATAATATGAGACAACAGGGGCAGGTGAGACATCCTCCACTAGGAACCACCTTGTGCCCAGTCTGGCTCTTTCCTTTGGAGGAACTGCCACAAACTTGACCTCAGGTCCTATTTATTTTTGTCTCCTATACATGCTGAAAACTGTGCATCATCTCTCTGTACTATCATATATCCTATATTGTCCTTCCCTAGTATGTTTGTACATAACTGGTTCAAAGAATTTAGAACACTGGTAATTCAGAAGAAATATACCCAAAACATTTTAAAATAGGGGATGGCAGTGCTGTATTAATTAAATATAGGTGTATTTAAAATTTAAAATGGCACTGTACTTCTGTGCTGTATCTTCTGTATCTCAGCCGTACAGCACACTCTGGCTTATAGCAGCATATGGGGCAAAAAGTATAATTCTTTACAAGACCCGTCCCTTTGTGACACTGGGGCTTTGGAAGAACCACTTGTAAAAATCATGGAAAGCTGTGCACAAAGAAATCTCATTTGTAGTAATTAGCCTCAAGAACTGGGAACCTGCTTTACACTACTGTGTACTTCAAAGGCAACAGCAACATAAACAAAATGTTTACCTGTCTTTCAAATGATGACCTTTTCAGTGAAAGCAAATAGCTTGTATAGAAGATAATTCATATTCCAGCACTGTGTATTTCTCTCACTCATTATAATTTCTTATAAAAAAAAAAACCTTTTCCGTACTTTTTCTTTGTATTTAACCAATTTGTTTTCTTGTGAGCAAAGCTAAAGCTCAGGGAGCATGATTCATTGGACAGACCAAGTCCAACATCAAATTATGGCTGTTTTACCTTGTAGAGGCAATACTTTTGGATCGTAAAGCTGGTAGATGGCTCTAAGGTATAGGGTCAAATATCATGGGCACTTTCTAAGGCAAAGAGCTTTTGTCCTTACCTGCCACCTGCAGATGGGATGATTTTCATCAGTTTACCAATTTGGATTCCCACCTGTTGTCCTGAACCACCTTTGCCATCCTAAAGTCTGTATACTTACTTTAGGATAGAGAAGCTGTCACAACAAGTAAGGGCATTACAGAATCCCAGAAAATTTGGTTCTTGAAGGTTCACCTAATCTATCCACCTGTTTCAATGTAGGATCCATTATACCTGTATAATTCTTGACAGATTTGTAACCTGGTCCTTAGCACTTCTGACAAAGACCTTCCTGGGCAACATATGCTACTACATCTGTATCATCATCATTAGAATGCTCTTCCTAATACATATCATGCTTATCTTAAATCCCCTTTGAAATGTAAGATGATTACTTGTTGTATTGCTCATAGGCTTGTACTGCTCCTTTGAATAACACTCAGAACTGTTGCTTTATGTCCTTCTATTCTGCAGAAACCTTTTACAGAATTGAACATTATCATCATGGACCCTCCGGGTCTTGTCTTTTTGGAACTAAGCTATTAATGGACCTGGCATAAAGCCCTGCAGAGCCTAGCAGAGATGTTTCGGTTCACTACTGAACACTGGACAGCAGCAACTTCTCACTCAGTGAGATTTTCTAACCATTTTACAGTAACATTACAGAAGTTTCATTCAGACTATATTCCTTACGTTGCCTATGGGAATGTTACAAGAGACAGCAAGCCCGGGGTAACAGAGAAGTATAAAGAGTTAAAAACACTTGACCTACGCATTCCTTACCAGGAACACTAGTAAGTTCATAGTGAATCTTTTTTCAATTATTAATCTGCTAAAGCTCTTCTTGAAGGCAAGAAGAATTTGTTCCATTTGGAAAATAATAATATCTACCTCTTCTATTCCTAACATGGACTAAAATCCTCAGGAGTGGTACTTAAACTTTGTTTTCTCTGTCTAATTGTGCTGGGTACTCGTAGGATAGTTATCTTTGATATATGTTTAACTATTCTGACAGATGAATGTGTAATACAACACACACTTCTCCCTTTTTTAACCATATGGATGAATTTACAAGAAAAAATCAATCATTTGTTTTAATGTGCAACTATGTCATCTTAAAGTCATTAGGCAGTTTTCACATTTCTGCCTTCAGTTGTCCTGTGAGATAATGACTAAGATAACACACATACAGGGAACACCATAATGTAAAATGCCTCACTAAAGACTAAAAGCAACAATGGACAAAAATCTAGTTAGAAGTCTTTGCAGCCCAATATCTACCCACTGTCCAAGAAAAGAATAAGCACAGTAGTTAGGGCCAGGCACCTGGAAGCCATGCAATTTGCGACGATGCAATCATGTACATCCTATTAGATGGAATTAATGAAAGAAGTAATTCTTAGCAACGACTACATCTTAGCTACTATAGTTAAATTTGCACACCCACCCCCAACCAAACACAAACGCGGTAATAATTCATTCTTGTTTTCTTTCTGAAAGTGTGAAAACAAGTAATGAGAAGATAAGAGATAGAGACTAGAAATCAAGAGGGCATATATCTTTGGCTCTGTGTTCACAGAGCAGGCTATTAAAGAGCTGAAGTGACTCATAAGCCACAGCACTTGCAGTGACACCTTGCATTGGAGCTGGTTACGGTAAGCCATCCATTATCTCAGGAGCAAATTGGAGGTTATGCAGCATCATTTGTGTTGGATATATATAATGTAACTATCAGTCTCTACAATAATCAGATTTCTCAAGTGTACTCCAACACCTACAATGACGTCTTCCCAAGATTTTCATCAAAAGACTTGAATAAGAATAAGCTATTGTTAACACTGTGGATCTTGACAACTTGAAAACACTACTTTCTTGAAATGATTGCTCCTGTGAGAAACAAAATCAGAAAGGCTGAATTGTTGAGTACCATTTCCTGCTTTCTGACTTGAGGTACGACTGTTTTGAGCATCTTTCACTTAATAAGGAAAGACCAAATAATGCTGCATTTTGTCTTTATTGGAATATTTTCCATACTTTGCACCATATAACTTTCCCACCTTTATACATGTTGGGGTTTTTTTTTTAATTTTCAGAAAGATTGGCTTCAGATTACTAATCTAGAGTTTATTCTTTATCACTGAATTTAGGACTTCTGCTCTCTCACCAAAATCAACTGTGCTGGACGACGCTTAACAGCATTGATCTGTATATGTATTATGGAGCAAAGCTAGAAGTTTACTCTCTTGTTCAGAGATATGCTGTGCACATAGCTCACTACCCTTCACCATTATCTCGAGAACAGTTTTGGCAGCTAGTAATTTGGAAGGTGTAATTGTCCTAACAGCCATGAAATGACAAATTGTAGGCTACTGGCTATGACAAGTTCATCTGATTTTTTTCAACCATGCTTATATATTCCACATGTGATTTAAATAGCTCAAACTAGAAAAGTCACAAAAATATATGTCTGAAAACCAGTCAGCTTTATCCCAGTACTTCTGCCTTTGTCACTTAGTTGTCCACACCTGCTCAATTTTCTAGAGTTGGGCTGGTATGTAAGCAACAGTTAATGATTTTTTTACAGTCAGTTTCTTGACAAAACACATACTGATTATAATAATAGTCATGTTTTTCTCTATCACTGGACAAACATTCATATGACGTACTACTCCCCAAATAACCCTCGTGAAGTCTCCAAAGTATAGTTTCTTGCACTTTTCCCGGTAAAATCATCTTTTTTCCATGAAATAAATTTTCTTTGCAAAATGTAATTCTTCTTCTCTTGAAAAAGAAAGTCTGGTGACTGCTGGGTATGCTTCTAGAGCAGCTTGATCATTTTCTGACACCATAAAAGGAACTGGAGCTTTGGATTTTCAGTACCAGCCTGTCTGAGATGTAGCAATGAATCAGATATTGGTTTAAGGTTTGCAGAGCCTTTCCTAAGTTTCAGCTTCTTCAAACAGCTGAAATGTTCCTGCTTTAGTTACGCTGTGAGGGTGTCTAGACAGAGTATCAGCAATCCCAGCACCTTGCTGTGCACATGCTCTGCCTGCAGATTGTACTACATCAGGCACAGAAGTGGTCTTTGATATCTCACCAGCACACCCTCTATGTCTTTGCTATTTGTCAAGGATAAGAGTCCTTTGCATTGTGTATAAAGTTGCAGCAATCTAATATGCACAAGTATTTTTTACAGGTTTTTCCTTAGCCACTGGCAGCAAGTCATTCCTTCTGAATATGAGCATGCAAAGTCACAGCATCAGTTAATGTGTCAGCAGCTTATGCAACTACATTGGAGAACCATCAATCCTGCACCTGCATTCTGCAACGTAAATATAGTGCATGATTTATTATGTCTGATTCCAAATTCTTTCTCCCTCACTTCTGAGCCACTATGCCTGACTCCGCATGTCCAGCTTTTTAATTCTAAATTTCTAATAGTCATGTTTCATTCTAAAGGTTGATCAGAGAATTTCAGTATTTAGGGCAAGAATGTAAGGTTCAGTACTCTATGGTAAATCTATACTTTATCACAGTCTTAGCCAATGTTTGCTATCACCAGTCAGAGCAGCTTCTAAAAGGATGCAAAACCCAAAATCCTGCAATCTGTTCATGTTAAGCACTAGCAACTTAAAAAAAAAAAAAAATCTTAAATGGTGGTTTGTTTATTTTTTGGTCAGGGGTTCACTCATGACCGTAAACCAAGAATACCTTGATAATAACCTAGTACGTAACTCAACCCATGTTGATTTAGGAAATTCCTTTCCTCAGCAGCCCTTCACAAAAGAAATACATTTACTTTAGTTACCAAACACCAGTTCACTACTAAATTCAGAAGTATTTAGTATTTTCTGACTGCCTACAAGCAACAAAGAAGAACACACCTGGGGAACATGTTAATATTCAGCTATCATACTTAAAATATATTTTTTTTTAAGACCTGAGTTTTAGAAGTTGAACATATGTATGTGGACTTCTGCATTTCAGTTCTAATCATATCATGATGAAAATATGTGGTGTCTTAGAAGAAGTAT
>NW_008824716.1:1153452-1155658 GCF_000699105.1 Pygoscelis adeliae
TCTTTTCTCCAGACTCTGCCTGAATTTAATACCTGACAAGTGACTGAATGCAAATAACAGTTTGTATTAAAAATAATGCATTTTACCGTGTGCTCTTTTATCTTTTTGATGGAAAACAAGTTAATATAATTGTGTAATTCAAAGCTTTCTTTCTAGCACAAAGAGTAATTAAAGTACCAGTTACTCAACAGACTTTTTCATTGGAATTATACTATTCTAGAGGCAGTTATTATTTTGTATTGAATATTTACAGAGATTGAACACCTTTCCTACTAGAAAAGCATACCAAAGTATCACCATCCAGTAAGAAAAGCAAGGAGTACTTGTTGTTGCTTTTTTGTGACGTGGATCCTGGTATCCATTTATCTCTGATGTGTCTAATTTTGATTCTGCTCTGGACTGATGACATAAACCAAGCACAGATCCTCTCACGACAGAAAGATTGGTGAGGAAAACTCTGCAAGTCACTTAGGATGGTATTCATCTCACTTAACTTCAGACATCTACATCCGAGTTAATCACTGCATACTCCCTTTATAGTCAATGGAGAGAAATAAGCAGTTTTAGGATGCAATTCATTTGCCCTATTCCAAATAGCTACTTTAGGATAGAATCAATCACCCTTTCAGCCTGTCTTCCTTTCACCGTTGACTATAAAGGGAGTCCACAATGACTAGATCAGATGTAAATGTCTGCCTTGCAGACATTTATGTTTTATGAGGTAAATCTTGCCATAAGATATAACGGGAGAACTGGTTACACACCTGTGGTACACAAACTGAGGTAAAACAGCCCTGTACATCTGTGGGAATACTAAGTTTGGCTCTACTTTCATTCTAGCTTTCTCAGTCTACTCTTCTGGAAACAGAAGGTGAAGTTCTGACTCAATGTGAGTGTCTGTAGTAAGTTATTGTGCTGACTACACATCAGGAAATGTCATATACACATTTTAATTCTGTTGCACATAGATTTACACATGCAACTTCTCAGGTGGGAACCCCAGATGACAATCAAGAGGGGCTTTGCTAGCCATGCCCCTCCTCATCCAGAATCAGCACCTGGTCAATACTGGCACAGCACGGCAGGTGTCTCAACTGCCGGGATGTTGTGCTTGGCCATTCTGGTAGAGGAAGAGAGATGGAAGAGCATTCAGTTCAATGGGAACCTGAAGACTGCTGTTTCCCCCACTTTGTCAGTTCTCTGCTGACCAGGCACTTGGAAACTGCGAGAACTTGAAGGCGACTGTGCTGATAAGGCTATAAAAGTGGATCGAAGCTAATAGATTGCTCCTCTTGTTTTGAAATACTATCATATGCATTTATGGCTCTGATTTTGCATAAAAAGATGAAGGAGCTGTGTTTCTTAATTAACTAGAGAAAAAAAAAAAAAGAAGAATTAGCCAATATCATTTGCATGAACAACATTCTCTATGTAACCATTTCAGTTAGAATCCATTAATTATTGGTTGAGAGAGTCATAGATTACTGTCACCCTTTGCATACAAACAAAGAATTTAATGTTCCTCAATCAAAAGCTTGGTCTTATGCCATACAGCATTGGGATTTAGATCAGAAAAGTGAAGGGAGAAAGGGACTTCTAAATTGCAAGGTGCATGTACACTTGTTAACAAAGGTTCTCCTCAAGCATCCCATATGCCACTAGACCAGTATAATACTTGAGCAACAGGAAAATCCAAAAGACAACTCAAATCCTGCGTGGGCTGAATGGGTACCTTCTGAAGGTGTCCATGAGTGCAGCTATACCTGCCAAGATATATCATGGTACCCTCTGCCATCCTGCCCTGTTGTCTGTTCAGATCAGGCACTCATGGAATAGTGTGGTATTATCATAGCTCTTATTTCTGATATGTTTGTGCTTTCTCTCCATGAAACCTGTACATGACTGCACATACAGTTTACAAAGGAAAAACCAGCATATGCCTACAGCACAAGAAGGTCTCACACCTGAGTTTTTTAATGCAGATATAGCTTATTCTTTTCCTACTCACCCATTACAGGTGTACACCCATTACAGAGTACAGGTGTACTCTGCGCTGGGTCAAAAACTTGCTGGACGGCCGGGCCCAGAGAGTTGTGGTGAATGGAGTTCAATCCAGTTGGTGGCCGGTCACGAGCGGTGTTCCCCAGGGCTCAGTTTTGGGGCCAGTTCTGTTCAATATCTTTATCAATGATCTGGATGAGGGGAT
>NW_008824716.1:1156960-1166038 GCF_000699105.1 Pygoscelis adeliae
AACAGGCTGCCCAGGGAAGTGGTTGAGTCACCATCCCTGGAGGTATTTAAAAGATGGGTAGATGAGGCGCTTAGGGACATGGTTTAGTGGGCATGGTGGTGTTGGGTTGATGGTTGGACTCGATGATCTTGGAGGTCTTTTCCAACCTTAATGATTCTATGATTACAAAGTCTACAGCTTCCAGTTTCATGAAATAAATGTCCTAATTAAATGAGATGAATCCAAACTTTGTAGGTTGCAACTGCGGTGTACAGGTGGTGCCTTTGGTTTCAAATACTTCTGATGGGGGCCAGACACCTGTCTTTTCTGTTTGTAAGAAAAGAACACTAAGCTTTGAACCTGGCAACATGAGTCAGAAAAGTTACACGAGTTTGTCGCACCGTTCAGAGTGGAGCAAGTGTCAGCAACGGTCAGATCGTAGGAGGAGTTGCTATCTCACAGCCTCCAAGACACTAACATGTTTTGATCAGGAAGAATCTCAAACTGCTTTTTGAAGAAGATGACCAACAGTACTGATTTCAGAATGGTATTCTCAGTGTTTCACTGGCACAAAAATTTGTGTCAGCAATTTACCATGCTATTTTTGGTCTTTCACTGCAAGCACTGGTATTAAAAATGCCACTTTCTGAGTGGCATAATTATGTTTTGAGTCCATTTTTCTGTTACTATCTCTGTCTGCATAGAGCTTTTAAAAAATATCTCCTTCATCCTCCTATTGGCCACAAAAATGTCCTTCTTTTGAAAATGTGAAACCTGGGCAGTGACCTACACAGGAACTTAGCAGCTTTTAAGGGAGGGCGTAGAGTTTTCCATAATATTCAGAATGGAAGAATTACAAATAATCTAGATAATTTGAATTAATAGCTGGTTTCCACTTTTTCTGGAGCAGAAAGTCAGGAAGTGTTAGAGTCTATTGTATACATAATCCACTTTTTTCACAGAAGGATTTAATGGTAGGCTGGGAAAGCTTCACATACCAGTGTTCTAAGGCTGCATAATTACAGACTTACCCAAGGGACCAGAATAGCTCCACTTTAGCCCAAGAAAGGAGTAATAAATACATATATATATATTAATTTTTAAAGCCTCAGAGACCTATGTGGATTCATAGGTAAGTCTATTTTATCCTGCACTATGAAAATAAATATTACTTATATTATTATGTTTTCCTTAAGGCACACAATTAAGTTAGACACAGAAATGGGCCAGATTCTTGATCTCACTCTTTGTGGTGCTTTAGTAGCATAAATGGGCTATAAAGTCAATTTAACAAAGCAGATGAAGATTCTCTTGAGGAGACAGAATATGAAATGGAAATACTCCATTTCTTTTGCAATACTGATTGGATTAGAGAGGCATGGTTCAGAATGCTGCTGTATTACAGTGAGCCCTTTGAACGTAACGACCCTTTGGAATTAGACGCACAAAATTAGATCTGGAATCAGCCCCAGGACTGCTATACAGTAATAAGTCCTTTATGTTTTACCACCTGTGTCCAGTGTATATGGGCCCGACTGAGAAGCTGAACCAATGTATTTAACTTATTTACATCACAGTCTAATGAAAAAGCCAACAGTCACCATGATACACTAATGAGACACTCCTTCATTATGTCTGGTCTGTATGTGGACATCCAGTTTGGCTACACATCTCCCAGTAACATACAGATAAAATACTCACTTGGGAGATACATGTTTTTCCATTGCCCGATTATTTGCTCATTGCCTTTATTCCTTTACCAAGGCAGACTTTACTGGTCTGAGTTACTATGAAGTGTAATATATTCTGCATCTGACTCAATCAGGCTTTTGATCTTTGCCTGACTGCAAGTATACAAGATGTGGGCAATTACAAGGGTTCACAGCAATTTGCATTTGGGGAAAGCAATGCAGATTGTAACTGTTTCTAATGTTTTCCGCAGCTTATGTGACAAGCCCCTCAGGAAACAGTGTTTTGGATGCTAACTCTCTTGTTACCATATTAATTGCCTTTGTCATGACAGTTTTGGCATCTGAAAATGGCTGGGAACATGCTGTGCTCCTCAAGAGACCAATCAAGGGCAGGGGAAATTGGTTTATTGGTTCCCAAAGCAGCCTGCGCTAAAGGTGCCGCTATTCAAGCATAGTTTTGAGTCTCCTAGCTTGAACGAGGAGCCAAAGACACTTCGGGCTAAGGAAAACAGAGCTTTCATTTAGAATGGTGAAGGGGAAACTGAGAAGTTTATTTCTCTGCCAGCATGTCTTCTGCAGTTAGCTTTTGTGTGCAAATCTGTGTGTCACAGTACAGAGGGTGGGTCCTGGAATCAAGGTTGCCAGAATGCAGTGAGGTCCCAGGCTTCCCAGGAGGGATCCTGAGCATCTCTGGTTTTAAGTGAACTTCAGCTAAGCTTGCTGAAGCATATGCTTTCAATCAATTTTTTCCCTGTGATCAAAGAATATGCTGTCACAAGGACAGGCTGCAAACTGGAGGAAAGGGATCATGGGATAAATATCAGGGGATAAATAATTATGAATGTTATTTTAAGTGATGCTGGATTTATAATGTAAGAACAAGGAGATGTTAATTTCTGGTTAATTTTTCTTTCTTTGAGAAGAGTGGCAAGCAGCTGTTATGCTGTAGGTGATAGACTGTGGGTGGTAAAGGGATGGGTCAGGATGGCAGGTGGTGGGGCAGCGAGGAGAAACTGGAAAAAAAAGAACATAAGGAGAGGAAGATCACATGCACATTAAAAAGCCAAAGGAGTTCCCACAAGAAGAAGAAAGGAAAAAAAAAGCACCTGATTCCATTACTTACTTCAGTTTATGCCCGGAAAACTCAGATTCAGTAAAAATTCAGTGATGCAGCAGAATTACGTCTATAATGTTAAATAAGGGAAGAGAATCCTTTTCAGCATGAACTGCAGAAGATATAGAGAACATGTGCAACCTGACCCTATTAACTTTCCTGTGTCTCAAACAGACAGGGAAGACATATTTTGAGTTTTACTGACATATGCAGAATTGGTTTTTTGACACTTAGTGAAACTAGTGAAATGTTAATGCTGTAGGGCCAGAACAGTAAGCTTACTACAGACAGTTTCAGTGAAGAAGGGGGGTGGGGGTGGGGGGGAAGAGAGACTGAAAAAACAGCAGAAAAGGCAATCTTGATCATTGGCTTGGTGTAGGCAGAAAGTAAGGGAAAAAACAGAAAGAAGTCTTTTTCTTTGATTTTTTTGTTTGTTTCTTCCTGTTAAATAATCACAAACCATTCTTGGTCCATAGGCCTAGCTGGTCAAAACAAGTAGGTGGAAAAACAGTATAGGAAGGCCGTGTCCCTGTCCTCTCACATTGCACTAGCCACCACAGCAGGCTCTGTTATGAGAGTCTGCTGCACTGAGCATCCCCTGTAAGGCAGTGGCTCGCTTATCTCCCGTACACTACTCATTCACGTTAAAACTCATGTATCTTTATATACACACACCGGAGGTCACAGAATACATCTTTTATGTCCTGAAGCCCTTAGCAGAAGCCGTAAGTGCTTCTATAATGTGGACATATCTCAGAATAGCACAGAAATCTGCAGAAACACGATAGGGAGCACTGTGCCTCTGGAAAGATAATGCAATATTTTAGTAACCAACAAAATAGTAACTTTTACAGCAGAACTTAGCCCTAGCAAGCAATCGAAAGGGATGAAGCAAGGAATTATGCAAGACACTTCCTGTTCCCTTCTTCCCCTTATTTAAATGATGTATTTTTGCAGCAAAACAGAAGCTGTGAGTCAGGGAGAGGCAGCAGGATCAGTAGGATTTAAGTGAGAGCATCAGTACGTCATGACAGATTTTGAATGGCGTTACATTTATTATTCATTACTTACTCACATCCAAGTCTATAGTTAAGGGAAGTGATTTGACAGGCAAGACATGTACGTAAATTGCCCATCAGATGCTATAATCTACTACTGAGGGAACATTTCAAAAGGCCCAAAATACAACAGAAAACATAATACACGCTGCATGTTAAGTACATAATTGTCCGAAATGCTTGCTCTGAACTTTACAGCCCTTTTCATTTGCAAAATTTCAAGAATTCTTGGGAACTGACAGAACACTGTATGGATTTTGAAAACAGACAATACTTCTTGAGAGAGTATCCCAGCAGCGGAGAAACTCCTGGTGGCAATGTTCAAGGATTTGTCAGGAGAACAGTTAAATAGGTATAAACCTAGCTCTAACTACTTGTAGATTACAATGTAATATGCTACCAATACACCAGTGTTTCTGCAGTAATTTTTGTTCAAGGGGATTTCAAATTGCATCTTTCCTAGGAAATTACACTGATGAATTTAGTTGCATTTTGTAACATTACTAGCAGTACACGTTTTCCTCCTTTTTTTCCCAGCTGAAAAATAAATTAAACAAGATTTTTTGCCTTGAACAGACATTCTAGGATAAATATAAAATATCTGATGCCCTTGTTGTTTGCTACAGCACAGAAGAAAATAGTTTCTTACAGCTATAAAGAAACTATTAGGAGAAACAGTTCTTTGTCATCTATGACTTGGCCTCTACTACAGCTCAGTAAATGTATAGCTTGGTTCTTCCTCTACCAAAGAGATCAAAAACGGCTTCCAATTTTTCCACCTGTATTTCTTTTTTTTGCCTGTCGCAGAAAGCATTGCTCAGATGGTACTAAGTCTTCTTCAATTGCTACCCAACCTATGGGAATTTGTACATAATATAAGACAATGGTAATAAGTACAGAGAAGAAGATATTTATTTTTCTTCCCTGTTGGGGCAAAACCACCTGCTTCCCTGCATTATTTAGGCCCATAGAACAATAATATCAAGGACAGTGATCTGTCTAGCCCCCAACTACAGTTTTCATGGACTCCCAGTTAGTGAGTTTCTAGCTTATGTTCTCTCAGTATCACTATGACACAAATAATAATAATGAGAAAACTAATGGTCATCATCATCATCATCATCATAGAGAGGAGGAACTGTGGCATCTTTTGATTTCTCTTTTCCATTTAACTAAATGATTTCCTTGTTAACATGACAAAAAAGGAGAAGAAATATTCTTTGTTATATTTAACCAGGAGATCTTACTCAATATTTAGTAGTACAGTACGTGATGTACCTTGTATGACAGAACTGAACACATTAATCCATATCCAGACTTCAGAAAGAAGGATAACCAGTCTATGAAAGGATTTATGCTGTGTTGGACTTCATAAGTAAAGAAATTAGCTTATGCATGTGAATCAGTGCCCAGTGTATCACTTCGTATAGCTCACCACAGAACTATGCATTCGAGGTATATTAATGAAACTTGTACAAGGATTTGTTAGGTAAAATGAATTTGGCCCAGGGATTGGTAAAGGCAGGAGAAACATTTTTTTTTGCATCTCTTTGCAAACACTCTATGAGTCACATCTCACAACAAGGATATTAACTGGATTCTGCCTGATTTCCCTCCCTTTCAGGTATCATAATAAGTGATTCTAAGTGAATAATGGGCATATTTTGACCTTAAATAGTTTTACAAATTTGAGGAATACCAAATATTCAATATCATTTAATTAAACCAAACACAAAAATATTAAAAGCAGGTTACAAAGAAAATAAGTGTTTCAGGCTTAAATAAGTGTTTTACTCCCTTAAGATCCACTTTTTTATCCCATTCATAACCTTGTATATAGTTATTTCAATAACTGGATGAAAATTCAAAAGAGAACAAAATTTAGAAACAATCAATCAACATTTTGCATTTAAAACATTTATTTTTAAACATGCTTTGGAAATAAACAGCCCAGACAAATGAAAATAAAGAAACATTATTTTGAAAATCACTATTCTGTATTTTTTCAGAGAAAAACACTCTGTCCAAAAAAAATCGTTCAACTTTCCAACTTAGAACGACAGACTATAAGACAAAGACAAGGTGCTGTCACTGGCTATGTTAGCTCGGATCCTCCTAAATATGATTATTGATGGTACCTAAACAACCATGTTTCTAAATTTCTTTTACTACTGTTAAATCTTTGCATGGAGCTGTTTTAATGCTTGCTAATCTTTTATACAGGCTTGAAAATTAACCTTGAGGAAAACCAATAAAAATTCCACAAACAAAACCATTTTATACAACCTGTAAATTCCACATTGTGTCCATGATTTAGAGTGTCTTTAGGATATAGGGCTTCTTCAGAGCTGAAACTTTTGTTTAAAATTGGGATACAAAAGGCTGTGGCTTTTTTGTTAAGGGAGTGTCTTGCCAAATATATGTTAATTCAATGTTGATTTTATGAGTCACTGACCAGAAGAGCTGACAACAGTTAGTCTTAAGGAGAATCACACTGAGGCAGCACCTATGAGTCCCAGGCAAAGGTCAAACACAAATTCAAACACACACAATTCAAACACAAAACAAAAGCTGGGCCGTGCCCTATTCACCCAATTTAGCAGAATATCTCTATAAAAAATAAATTTTATGCTGTTCCACTGTATATTTTTTTTATACAAATATCTAGCAGCAAACATCTTGAAAAGTGGCTTTTCCACAGTGTTTATCTGAAAAGGAAGAATTTATGTAATAGTTTAACAAATGCAAACAACTTTTTTTTTTTTTTTTTCAGATTTATGTCTAAGGTTTTAAGCTGAACGAGGCACTAACCACAGCTACCCTGATTTTTCACAGCAAACACAAGATGTTCTGAAAATACTCCTGTAATATGAATACTAAAAATTAATCACCTTTACATCACCAGAGACACAAACCCCTTCATTTAAATAGTGTCAGTCACACATGAATCAGGATTCATTCCACAGAAATTGGTGGTGTGAAGTCATCTTAAGCAGCCTAGAAAAGGCATCCAAGGAAAAGACCCACTGCACCTAATGTTACCTTCTCTGAAGCTGAGTGAGCAGCACCATATGTAGTGGAGGAAATAAGCAGGTACTCCCAGAGGAAATTTTGTGCCATCCTCAAATAGCTGTCCAAGGCTTGTAGGATGAATCACTCTCTTTTGTTCACTCTTTCTCAGCTGTAGACTACAGCTTTAATGACTAGCTTAGACTTGATGACTAACTTTTAGGTGAGAGTTAGGTGAGATGAATCCTGCCTTCACTGTGAAGAGAAAGAAGATTTTTCTAGGGGTTTCATAAAGAAATTGAGGGACAAAGAGAGAGAGCTGTCTATTGGAATGAAAAAATATTTTAGAAATGCAATGTTTTTAAATTCCAAGACTGGTCAAAAGTAAAAAGCCAGAATTATCTAGAGCATCTCACTAAAGACAAGAAAGTTTCCTGGCATTTGCTAGGTTTTGTAAGTGTTAGTGAAATTGCCTGAAGAAATTTCTCATACATTGTATAATCTGCCACAGAATCCAGAATGAACAATATTTGGCAAAATCTGCCACAGATTTCAGTAGCCCCAGCTCAGGCTGTTTCTGAAACACTACAAAGAAAATAAGGAAAAATATTCTTTCTGATATGAACTTTTTGGGGGAATAATGCCTTATATCTTATATTTAGAAAGTATATGTAAAAATTACACCCCACCCTCCCCCGCTCCCTAAAATCAGACCAGTGCTGTTTTGCACTTGTAATGCACGATTTTAAGCATCTATACAAAGGGTAAATCAGGTACCACCTATGTGCTGCTTTCCAGTCAGACAGGAGGAGGTCAGAGACATTAAAAGCCACAGTAGAAGCAGTCTTAGCTATACCATCCATTTTATTTGTCTGTTGAAGAAAACAATGTGCTGTATCCAAGAGCACTTTGTCCTGAAGTGACTAATGCTGCTGCTGTAGTGTATTTGGAGGACAGCATGTTAGGCATAAAGAATCAGGATCCTCAGCAAGAAGCACAGCAAGAAATCAGAGAAGTATATTCTAACCATAGAGAAGAGACAGGAGAGATTAATAGGATACAAGAGCTGAATTCTTCACTTTTGCCTCAGGAAATGAGATAGGTGTGTAACACGTATGCGCTCTGCTAATGGCTTACTCTATTTACAGAAGAAATATTATGGATTGGGGTACTATTTGGGGTCCTGAAATGCCCACTCTTCAGATTTATATGATATGGTAAAAAAAACCCAGGGATTTAGGTAAATATCCCTAGATTCTACTGTTCATCTTTTCTGTGTTCCACTGTTTTTTTGATTTGCTGCTGTATTTTACCCGGAGATCCAGATTGTTGCCTCACAGCAGCAGCAGCAGCAATCTCAAAGGAAAAGAATTCGTAGAAGTAGACAATCACAGAACAAGAGAAATGAGGATTGGCACAGACCTCTGGAGGTCATCTAGTCCAACCTCCCCTTCACAGAAGGACTGTCACTGTAATAGAGCAGGTCAGTGCTTGGCTAGACTGGCCAAGTCTTGCACAACCCCAAGGATGGCGATAGCACAGTTTCACTGGGTAATCTTTCCCTGTGCTCCCCAACCCTCTTAGGATGACGCTTTTCCAAAAATCCAGTCTGAACCTCCCAAGCCACAACTTGTGTCTGTGATCCCTTGTTTTACCATCCTCATAATGCACCCCACACCCTGTTCTTCCTTCCATCACTCCAGCATGAACTATCTTTTACAAGGGCTCCATGTAAACTTTTTGTTTTCTATCTTTTGTAGGACTCAGTAATCCTATCACTTGTGCAACTGCTGTTGGCTTAAATAGAGACATCAGACTACTCCTGAATTATTTAGGAGATACATCACTGGAAAACTAATTTTTACAGTTCAAAGTTGTTAATTCATGAGAAGCTCAGTGGCGATTTTATGATCTAATATTGTTTGGGGGATAGGTGACATGCTTGCATAACAGCAGACAAACTTCTAGACTTCCTCATGCAACCTTATAGGTGAAAGTGTACACAAAATTCTTCTTCTGTTGTGCCTTTAAAATATACTGCTGGCTCCCTTCATCACCAGCATGGCTTTGCCCTGTGGGGTTTTGTTTTATTGCTCATTTGTTTCTTTCTCAGCCTCCTCATTTGTTTTCCTGGCTGTAGATCTTATCCTACTCATTTGTCTAAGTAAAATTGTCCTTGACTGTTTCTGTTTCCTCACCCCCCACCTACTCCAATGAATTCCACTTA
>NW_008824716.1:1166048-1211241 GCF_000699105.1 Pygoscelis adeliae
TGGTCACTTTGTACCATGGCATCTGTGCAATATTGCAGTACTCATTAATAACTTCCTTGAGTACTTTAACAATGGAAGAAGGTAGTTAAAGAGCCTTTGAGGAGCAGTTTAGAAAAATATCTGTCCACATTTTGATAAAATAATGCACAGATTTTTCTTGACTCAGGTAATAAGCAATAGTTAATAAAAATTAGATGGAAGCAAGTGTCAGTTGTCACAAGTTACTTTGAAATGTGTTTGTCTTTATATTGTAGTGAATTCTAGCATGCATCTTATAAATACTGCTCACCTGAAAACTTAACAGTCCATGCAGCTATCACCACTGCATCTTGATAAGATTAGGTGCTAATTGTAATCCCTAAATCAGAAACAAAACTGTGTTCAGCTATACAAATAAACCTTTTGGAAGCAAAAATTACACAGATATTGTATTATATTGCTGTCACTTTGGTTAAATACTTTTTCATCTCCAAGATTTGTTATACACTGTCCAGAAGTTAAATGAGCCCACAGATGATCTCCCGAGAGATCTGCTAAAGTGGATTTCCACAGCAGGTCCACTAAGTCAGATGCAAGGCTAATGCCCAGTCCTGAAAATAGATCCAGTAAAAACCTGTGTGTCAGGAATCAGGGAGTTTACATGTTCCCAGCTAATGGTATCAGAAGTCTTCAATTATACTATCATAGACAAAGAGGTGGGCTTTGCCACTGATGAAGGTTAAACTTGGAAACCTTCTGATCTTTTTGTTACATTTGAACTCATGCATAAGGGAGTCTGGCACTCTGAAACCTGAGTGTGTAACCTGGCTGGTTTTCAGGTAACCTCGTCTCAGGTTTTGAATCACATTTTTTTTTCCTTTTCCCCTTCCTTCCTCCCTTCCAGCATTACACTTGGAGTTTCACATGTGGGAAACATAGGCAAATGGGTGCATTGCCACCAGCTCCCTGACTCAGGCAGTCAGAGGACCGGAAACAACAGACGTACAGCACTGGAAACTTGTCTAGATGGTGCCTTTGAGTCACCCCTGCAGAAGTCAAGCTACAAGCAGCCTCTTGTCTCAGGGTGGAGTTCTTATATACTCATAACAGACTGATGTCACTAGTACTGATGTCCTATGGTCTCAGTATAAGGCATTCAAGAACCCAGTAAACAAATAATTGTTTCCTTAAAACCAAAGCATTTCAGAGGAAAAACTCTTCATAACAGTCTATAATCTGTCTATCTTTTCCTATGGCTTATTATTTTCTGTCATCTAGGGGTAGACCCCTATTACTTTGAGACTTACGTCCTTGTCTCTGACTATTTTCTTTCCATGAAAAGCTCAGTAATAATATACATGGTTCTCTCTTTCTCTCTCTTTCTCAACAGTCTTTTCAACCCTTTGCAACATTGAACTAAACCAATATACTGGGTTACCTTATGCACTTACATATTGTTGATCCTGGACAGGTAGCATTCAGGTCCTACTGTTAGGTTTCCATCATGAAGTGAAACAGATACTGGTCTGGTGCTTTTTTTGGTGCCATCCAGTTTACCTCCGTGGAATGGGCACAAAGTCTCATTTTCCTAAATGAAGTAGAAGAAAACAGGAACTGACAGTTTCCTTGCTCACAATTTCTGTGCTGAGCTTTCTGACATGGCCAGGATTCCTCTCTCTGAGGAACATGCTGCCTGCTGGCTTTCCACATCTATTTCTACCTCAGACACAAACAGATCCGATCAGTGCCTGTATCTATGAATTTGCAGGGAAAGTTTTTGGATTCTCAGGCCCTTCTTTATAGCTCATTACGTTGGGTCATGGCTATATTGTTTCAACTATATTACTCCAAAAAGAAATGTAAGTACTTCTTGCATTTAGAGCTTGTCTACTCATGGAACTATTGAGAAATAATTACGCAGTAATAGGTCAGAAATGCATGACTAGCTTATAAATGTGTTCTTATTTCAGACCTAAGGAAGTGTTACATGATAAATAACAAAAAGGTACTCCTTAAAGTAAGTTGCCAGTGAGCTGTTGTAGAACACCTATTCCAGTATAGGTTAGCATTTTCTGATGGTTTCTAGATTATGCACATAGAGCTGGACATATCCCACATTACTTCACATGTTAATTGTGTTATTTTTTGATACAACTAATGGAACAAGGCAGATGATACCTTCAAGAAATGATTCAAATTTTAGAGAACAAGGTTCTTTTCAGATTTGCAGAAAAGGGCCTGGGGGTCTTGCTGGACAACAAGTTGAACATGAGTCAAAAATGTTCCCATGCAACAAAGAAGACTGATGGCATCCTGGGTTGCATTAAAAGGAGTGTTGCCTGCAGGTTGAGGGAGATGATCCTCCTTTATTCAGCACTGGTGAGGCCCTCCCCTGGAGTACTGTGTCCAGCTCTGGGTTCCCCAGTAAAAGAGACATGGACATACTGGAAAGAGTCCAGGAAAGGGTCACAAATATAATTAAGGGACCGGAGCATCTGTCCTATGAGAAAAGGCTGAGAGAGCTGGGACTGCTTAGCCTGGAGAAGAGAAGGCTCAAGGGGATCTTTCTAATGTATATAAATACCTGAAGGGAGGGTGCAAAGACAGAGCCAGGCTCTTTTCAGTGGTGCTCAGTGACAGGACCAGAGGCAATAGGCACAGACTGAAACACAGAAGGAGCTATCTGAACATCAGGAAACACTTTTTTCTTCCGACTTGGAGATATTCAAATGTTACCTGGACATGGTCCTGGGCAGCCTGCTGTAGGAGGCCCTGCTTGAGCAGAGGGGTTAGACCAAATGACCTCCAGAGGTCCCTTCCAACCTCAACTATTCTCTCATCCTGTGATTCTGTTCCTAAAAGTTACACACCTCAGTTAACAATGAAGAATATGAGCTCCAATTTGAAAATAATAAGACCTTTGTAAATGTGACTCTTCGGCTTGCAAAATTTTCTTTATAATACATATTTAAAATATTATATATACATATGTGTGTTATATCTATCTATCTATCTTTATCTTAATCTATATCCATATTTGCATATATCAGAAATAACAGAAAAGCAAAAATTATTTAAAAGGTATGTAAATGTGTATTATATGTAACAAATATGGTCCAAAATACAAAAATCTCCATATATCCAGTCTTGCAAACAAAAACCAAAATACATTTACAGATCAAAAAAGAACAACCATAATTCAAACAACAGGAAAATGTGAGTACACATCACTAGCCATAATTTTAAAATACTCATTAAACTGTTTGTCACTTCAGATAAACTAGCACAGAGGAACTAACAGACAGCAGCTAAGTGAGAAAAATATGAATGGTAGGAAAGGGTAACATCTGATGAAATAATATTTGGGGTTTTTTTTAAATATTCTGATATAGAGGTAGGAGAGAATACATTTTATATTTTGTTTAAAGACAGCAATGATTATAGATCAAAGTAATTCTATATTGCATTTAGATTGTGAAGGGACTGTACTTTTATGTATATATATGAGCACTCAACATGCTTACCACAATTAAATTATAACTCTGATATGGAACTGCGATAGCAACAGTAAATAATTAAAATGGTAATAATTTGTGCTTTGAGCAAAGGCAGAGTACCTTGTCATTAAAAAGATATGATTTATAAATGGTGGAAATTCAATAGGAGTAGGAGCCCATGAAGGTGAGTCCCAGGTCTTAGCTACACCATATTAACTATCCTAAAGCCCAACAGTAGCAGTTTATAGTCAATCTGCTATTTTACATGCAACTAGATAAAAAATGAAAGCAGCCATTACAAAATAGAGTAATCTGTGATGTGACTTTATCAAATATTTCAATCCAAGAACAAGTGCTTTATTTAATGAGCAATTTGTTCATAAAAGAATTTTGTCCCTTTGTCCTAAAATGTTACTTCTAGAAATAAATCCATGTGTAAAAATAATTCTGTCAGGAAAACAGAAGAAAACCATATCTCAAAACTGCAATTACAGAAAATGATTTACAGCCATTTTACAGGTTTAAAGATAACTGTCTTTCTTTCCCTCTTTTTCCTTTTAAAATCCCTAACCCAGAGGAACTGAACAAAGATCAGCTCAGAAGGACTAAGTGTTCCCTAAGAACCTTTAGATATATCTGATGCAGCCACTTTCCAAATTCCAGCACAAATCTAAAACAATTTATTCAGCACAGGATAAATGCTTTTGGTGATAAGCTTTCGTGAGGAAATATCTAGAGAGAATGAAATTAACTTTTTTATTGGGTCTTTGGATTAATTATCCAGTGAACACCTATTGACTGAAGGTTGAGCTCCCCCCCCCCCCCCCCCCCCACACAAGAACCTTCCCCTCCTCCCCTTCAATGGATACTTTCCCTCATTCGGTTCTTCTTCAGTTATTCATTGTAAATGTTCATGAAGCATCCCCTAGGGCCTCAGTTCCTCCTACCTAAATTCAAGAAACTTTGCTGAGATGCTGTTTAGGAAACTGTCAATCTAACTTTCTTTATAATCAATGGTGAGAGAACAATGTCTCCAAAGGGGTTTTCAGTCTACATCATCACTCGGAGATGCCTCCCTATCGGTTATGTAGGGAACTTGAATTGGCTGCAATCGTATATAGACATCTTATGTAAGAGCTTAAAGCTAGGCTGGATGTATTCAGACCTAAGTTCCTGAAGTCTTTCTCCCATTCTTTTTCCTTAAACATTTACCTAATTTTTCTTTGTTATTTTCTTACCTGAAGAAAATCAAAGTTCTGATTGTATGTTCATTCATTTACTTTCTTACAGTCATACAGATTACGGTATTCCAGCTCTCCACATTGATAGAATTTACGCTTAATCAATTTTTATGTAAAATAAACCATGCCTACTTCAGTACATTATTGCCAGTGACTAAATATTAACCTGGCCAACACTCTCAGCCAGTTAAGTTGCAATACATATTAAAGTTCTTAAGAAAGTATTATAGGATTAATGATCTTGGACTGAAATCTAGACACCAATTGTCTTATAATAACACCATCCTGTATTACAGACTGAATACAAAGAGTAGTAAAAGTAAGGAAAGGTGGTGAAGTACTGTAAGTTTAAAATTAATTAAGTAGCCATTGAGAAAAAACAACTAGAGTACATATAGCAGTACAGTACAGAGCATTACACTGAAACTACAGGTAATTTTAGAAAGAAAATGTAAGAATATTAATTGCAGTCATCATGTGCTTTGGACTAAAAAAATATTGAAATTACTAATAAAGATTTTTCTTTATTTTGAAGATTCTGCATTAGACCATTAATTTCTAAAAAATAAGCCTCTACTAAAAATCAGAAGTTAAATCAATAAATAAAACCATAGAGTGTTTGAGAATTGGGAAGAATTTTCAGTTGTTGATCTTAGAAGTCCTATGTGGAATTAAATTGTATGCATATCCTTTTTTTGTTTGTTGTTTTTTATGCTGCCTGTCACCATTGTATCACATTTCCGTCCATGTAAAATCAATAGCAATAAAAAAATTATAATGAACTTCAAAGGTTAATAAGGAGGAAAAAACTGAACAAAATTTTGCCTAACTTTGGCAGTTTTTTGTTTGGGGCAAAGGTTTGTCACAAGCTTATTTTCTTTATTTTTAGTGGTATTTCAGTGTGTCAGTAATGCAAATGTCATTCTTCTATCCATGCTGTCCTGCAATGTGCTGTAAAGACTTTTTAAAGACAAAAATAATCTGAGTTCATAAAAGACAACGTCTAGGTGCGTAAAATGATGTTGGAGAGAAACAGAAGACCAACAAGTTATCCTTCAAGTTGACTGCACTGCATCAGCTATGTAAGTTATACCTGCTATATAATCAGTAAGTAAACCCGCCCAAAGTCATCATACTTGTTCATTTATCTTTTATTTCAGTTCTCAAATCCTCAGATAGATCCACTTAAAGGGACTGCATATCTGCATGTTACCATTTTGAAGATAGTGGGCCATCATACAAGCACACAACTGAAAGATTTGAGGCTTCAAAAAGGATTCTCTTAAGCCTTCCTCCTCTGCCACGCTCTTTTCACACAATCTCAGATAAGTCAGCTAAAGTTGAATTCATCTCATCTAACTTCTATCACCTAATTTCAAGCTGATCAGCCAGCCTCCCTCTGCAAGAGAGAGAACCAGGCACCCTGAGGGACTAATTCATCCTATTGTAAAACAGGTGTTCATATCAAAAGTTACATCTAACCCCCAAAATTTATGGAGGATCTCTCCCTCAGTTGGTGATAGAAGGTAACTAGACAACTAACATAATCTATACAGGTATTTCATATGTAAGAGAAACCTCACCCATACAGAAAGATGTTTAAGTAGTTAAATGTGAGACTTCTAGCTGTCTTTGAGATTTAGGCATCTAAGTTCCCTAGAAATTCCCATCTGAGTTGTTAGGTGCCTAATTGCATTGTCTTGTTGTCTTGACCTTCACATTACCATCTTTATTCCTGAATAACAGAATGGAAACAATAGCACTTGCCTACCTCAAAGGGATCTCTATTGTGAAGATAAATGCATTGTTTGTGAGGTGATCAAACTCCATGATAATGGGGACCAGACAAGTATAAAGATTTTATTTTATGTTTGAAAACTGCGCCATGCACAGTGGGAGCTTCTGAAGACTAGAAAAAACAGCAGTAACAATAACTTCCCTAGTCCTTTTTTAAAAGCTGTTTCTGTAGTATAATTATGGGATGACTAATACTATCACAATTTAGTGGTATTACTACAATGAACAAATTCTAAACAGGTTTTTAATGTATAAATGCAGAATCAAGAGCTTTTGTTATATATAATGTAAATATGTATCATAAAAAAAGGAAACAAAAAAGATGGACAGAACAAAACTGGAGTGATTTTAAAATCCTGAGCTTTTTGTGACAGGTACATCAGTAACAATACCATTAGAGTTTTCAGAACGCACCACAAACCTGCAAAGTTTATTGTTTCACCACATGCTGCAGAGTTTATTATTTCAGGAGTGAAATCTACAAACATAATGAAATTGAATTGAATATACAAGGCTGGATATGTACCTTGAAGGCATTTCAAATATTCACACACTGAGAAACCATAGAGAAGGAATATAAGGATAAACGGAATGTAGCAAATAGAAGTAAGCATCAGAAAACTGAAGAGAGCAAGACTGGAGGAAATAAAACTGGTAGAATAACAGGATGCTTCGGGGTTTTCTTCACACTTTCTTTGCATGCTTTTTGACTATCTAGGTGGATTTTAAAAGCATAATTTTCTTTTACCAGAGAGAGACTACGTAAGCAAGATTAAAATATCTAAGCAACCCGCAACTATAAATTCCTCTACTGACGACTCTCCACCTGAGCCCACTGCAGTACATAAAATCTCCTTAAAAATACATTTATGAAAAGATACAGCTTTTGGGTTTGAAATATTTGAATGGAAATACCTAGAAATTTTACAGCTACTTAGGCTGAGTAGAGTGTACTCAGCTGACAGGCTCAGCCATCACAGTCTCATAGTCCTGCTCAGATAAGTAGTCTAGCTGCTGTGAGGGTCCCTTCTCTGATAGAGGTCGGTGCCAGGTGCAGCAGAAAGTTCTGAGGTAGCTTGTCTCCAGGTAAAACTTTATACTATCTTTCTGTAATTAAATGTTGGCTTATATCTTAAAATCTAAGTTGATGGATTTTTTTTTACTAAAGGACTATTTCTGTCAAGGAAAGTAATCTTCAGTTTAGAAAATTCCAAAATTTTGAACTGGGAATTAAAAAAAGTTGAGAGGTTGAATTAGGGATTACCTTCTTGCTTATGTGTCTAGACCTGATGTTGCACTTGCTCAGGTGAAGTAAAGCCTCAGGTAACCAAGGCTAGGGCTAAGAAGGGTTTTTCTTTGCTTTTCTTTGCATTTTTCCTAACAGAAAGGAGTTAGCCAAAACTAATCTAATGGCTATTGTCATTGGTCAAAATTCCACTGTCACATCATTGCCTGTATCTTAGTTACTGGTCACTTTCACCATAGAGATGTTTTGTAGTCATCAAGAGCTACTAATCAATGTGTTTTCTTGGTATTGGAGGGCAACATTGCTATGCAAGTGGAAATTAGGTTGGGCATTGTTTTTTGTTTTGGGTTTTTTTCATGTTACAATGTAACCAGAAGTTCATTAAGGCAAAATCTTGAAGAAAATAGCCTGCTATCTTGTGAGTGAAGCAACATCATCCCAGTAAGGCTTTGCATTGCAAATCTACAAGAGAGTTACAACTTATTCAGAGTAGCTAATATCTACTTTAAAAAGAGAGGAGCAGTGATAATTTGGAGAGCCTGTGGCTTTCTGCATACAGTGCCTCAAGCTTGATCAATCTGGTTCTGGGCCAGGAGAGGGATAAGAAAAGTATCTGTTTTCTCAGGAGTGGCATGTCCTGGGATTTGTCGTCACCTATAAGCTGTATGTTTCCAATAAGTAATAAAACTGCTGCAGGCTGCATTGCAGAGCTGCTGAATGTGGGTCACATTCTACCTACAAGTAATAATTTGGCCACCCTACAAGTTAAATATTTATTTTGTTAAAGGCAGTTTCTTACCATTTCCACTTCAGTTTCCAAGTGTTCTTTTGATGGTATTAACACCATAAGCAGAACTAAATATCTGCAGAATTATAGCAAGTTTCTCTATAAGATTTCACTTGAATTTTATTCTTCCCTCGATAGATTAAAAGGTCTTTCATCTCTGCAGTTTTAAGTAGTATTTTCCACAGTAACAGGGGGAGGCCACATCTCTGCTAGTCAGTTTGCTGACTGTTCTAATGTTTTATAATTTTGTAATGTTCTCCCCTAAGGCTGTCCAAGGGTGATGCACAAGCCCTGTTCCAATGCCTGGTATTAGTTGTCCAAGACAATGTGTTGATTCTTGACTTTTTTTTTTCTTCCACTCAGCTCATTGAAGATAAAGGGAGACTGTGCTGGTAGTGTCAGGGGACCCTGGGCTTTTAAGACAAGCTGGTTTTTACAATTTCATTTAGGAAGCTTCTCCTAATATTAAGAAGTAAGTCCCGTCAAAAAGGAGAGAGTCCTGAATGATAAAAGACTAACTATTGTCACAATTTTTGCTGCTCTTCCCAGAGAGGCTGTTTCTCATGGCCAAAAATGCTTAGGATGAACTTGCTTTTTCAGTATGGATTATGTAAACGTATTACATTGCTCAACTATGGCAATGTATAACTGAAGTTCTGTAGAGACAGATATGCATATCATCAAGGTATCAAAAGACTTCGAATGAGTTTGTTGCTTCCCAGTGACTGTATCAAAGCTGTTGACATACTTGTTATTCACCAAAGAAAGAAGAAACCAGAAAAACTGTTAGCCTATTTATGGATATTTTTATCAGGTAAACTAAGACTGTAATACCAAGGAAACACCCATACCAAGTAATCTGTGTTTAACATGATAAGGCAGAAAGGTATGTTTTTCTCATTTTTCCTGGGTCTCCAACAGCACAGTAATTCTTTGGATTGACTGGCTTTTTCTCCCAGTTTAGAAAATTTTACTGAAGAAGAGGATAGACAGATGCAAGGTCTTTGTGCAGGTATTTCTAGCTGGACAGATAAAAGTTAGGTCAACTCTGGAACTGCACAGGTGCAAAAGAACAGTGGTGTGTCCTAATGCATGCAACTGGAAGGTATGTGCAGGCTTGATACCACGCTAATGTAGCCCTGTGGCATCAGCCTATAGATGGCTCACATTCAATCAGATTAGAGTATGATGTCATGGCTTAACCCCAGCCGGCAACTAAGCACCACACAACCACTCACTCACCCCCCAGTGGAATGGGGGAGAGAATCGGAAGGGTAAAAGTGAGAAAACTCGTGGGTTGAGATTAAAAAAGTTTAATAATTGAAAAAAAATAATATTAATAATAATAAAAAATTGTAATTAAAAGGAAAATAACAGAGAGAGAAATAAAACCCAAGAAAGACAAGTGATGCAAATGAAAATAATTGCTCACCACCAACCAACCGATGCCCAACCAGTCCCAAAGCAGCATCCGCCCTGCCAAAATCCTTCCTAGCTTATTGCTGAGTGTGACGTCATATGGTATGGAATATCCCTTTGGTCAGTTAGGGTCAGCTGTCCTGGCTGTGTCCCCTCCCAACTTCTTGTGCACCCCCAGCCTACTCTCTGGTGGGGTGGGGTGAGAAGCAGAAAAAGCCTTGACTCTGTGTAAGCACTGCTCAGCAGTTACTAAAACATCCCTGTCATATCAACACAATCCAAAACATAGCCCCATACTAGCTACTATGAAGAATACTAACTCTGTCCCAGCCAAAACTAGCACATATGAGTAGAGAAACTTCTAACTGTGTACTGCAGAAACTTCGTAAGTGAGATTAGTCACAGGCAGACAGAAGACTCAGAGAGAGAAAAAAATAAAGGGAAAAGAGGCTGCCAGTCTGGAAACTGAAGCAAAAACCAGGAACCAACTAACAAGCTTGACTTATGCTCAGTAAAGACACTATCAGGGAAGCCCTTTCTGGACAATGTAGATTTTAAGAACTCTAGACTCTATCTAACCTTAATACAAATGAGAATGTTGACACACCGGGAGAGGCACAACACTAAGAATATTAAAAGCTGACAAAATATTTTGGCTGATATGATCATATTCCAGGTTGGGAGGAGAAACCTGTCCTGGTGGCAGTCAGCCAGTGTCCACCTGGGAGGGAACAGCCAACGGAGGAAGAACTTATGGTTCCAAATACACCCACATTGTCACAGGCACTTTCAGATCTATCATGTTTGACAGGCTAGCATTTTTTACATGAACAACTGCATTGGCAGCTGGAATCCTGGCATGCAGAAATGGTCAAAAGGTAGCTGCAGAAACAGCCAGTTTGGGACTGGAAAATAGAAGATTTTCCCTGATGAATGGATAAAGTATCTTGGCTACCATTAGAAGCTAAGACACTTTTGTCCTTAGTAGTAGCTATGTCTTAAAGAAATAAATGTGAGAATGTCTTTTAATACCAGGACGAGGGATCCAGTGCAATCAACCATATCTTTCAGTCATATGTGGAGGGACAAGGCACAATCACAGCACAAAGGAATATAATTCTGTGTCTTGTGCTCCATATCATCTCAGATCTGTCTCCATTCCTTCTGGCTCCTTGTTAGCAGGACCCCATGGTCCAGAACAATCTGTGTCCTCAAACTGCTTCCTCCTACTTTTATCCTGTCAATAAATATGACTGTGAATGATCACTTAATGGAGATACTTCTTCAATTCAGAAAATATCATCTAAGTCTGTTTGCTCTAGGGGTCTGACTATTTTCTTAGATCTTGTTTCATCCTGCCTCAAGCACCACTGTTTTATCTGCTTTGCAATGAATTTGATTCCCAGCTCAGTGAGCCTCTGCAACACCTGAGGATAGACTTTGGTGTTTTTCATCATGGAGACAAACTCCCTGGACTGTATTATTATTCAGATCCTCAAGAAGGGCTGTCCTGCTGGTCTCAAGCCTTTGCTTGCTTGAAATTATTTCCTAAAATCAACAGGGTAAGAAGCATGGTGCTGAAAGAAGGTGTAAGAGAAATTCTGCAATAATTACCCAGGTGGATGCTGGCATTGCATCCTTAGAGCAATGCATCTTGACTAGGAAATCTACTAAGAGACTTTTTATATAACCAAAGAATTCCACGTAAGGCTTGTACATGGAGTATGGCATAGCAATGAAATAGATCTACAGTGCATGCACCTTGTCTTATACAATTTGGGAAATAAGTATAAACCATGACGATGCAGCCAGATATTATCTAAGGAATTACTCATTAATACTACCACCAGACACTTACCATCAAGAATGGAATTTGCAGTGAACTGTAACAGTTTTAGCTGACAGTAATGCTGTTAAGGCTGTATAAAAGGGTTGGTTTTTTTTTTCCTGGCAGTTGAAAGATGCACAACACAAAATATATGTAATGATTTATTACTTACTAGTTAAAGCATGTGATACTAAATGTCCCAAAGAGTTTACTGTGTCATGCTCTGCTTGAAATCAAGTGCAGTATTAGAGACAGTATGATTAGCTCAATCCTGTGCGTGCATCTATCTGTGCATCTGTATGTGTTATTTTAATATTTCTGTAACATGCATATGTGTATTCAGGTTCTGCTTCAGAAAACTGCCAACCACAATTTCTATTGATAGCCTGATTCAATGCTGTCTATGGTCATATGCTGCCCTGGACTGATGAAAGGTTAGACAATTTGTTCTTAAATTATTACCTTAGTAAAGAAAAGATTTTAAGGACAGCAATTGTGGTCTGTCTTCAGTGCTGGGGGGGGTTTAAGTCACTTGTTTCACTGATTTAAGCTCTGACTTTGAAAAGGCCAAGCAGCAGGGGAAAAAATATAAAACCTTAGGCCCTATTTCCTAAGGGATATGTATTATCATTATTGACCTGTTGAAGGAGAAGTAGCAGCTGGAGGTGGCGTTGCACACGGTGTTCCCTGGCATGCTTTTACTTCAACTACAAGAACTCCTCTCCAGTTATCAATGTTTGTACCTAGCAGAGCTTTGACTTTCATGTTTCCTTTTCAATACAGGTCAAACAATCAATGCAGCAATACTGTTCCTCTTCAAACACTTCAGTTTTGTAGGGTACCACTGTTACCACAATCATATCCCCTTTAATTTTCAAATCAGCTTTAGATTTCTTCCAGCGTTCCCTTTAGTAAATTGATTTTTAACAGTAAGTGGCTTACATTGTCCATGTTTCTTCAGAAATTGTCTTGCTTTGACAACTTCAGAAAGTTTGAGAGAAGAGAGAAAAACTGCTCTGAATCCTTGCAGAGATAGAGCATCATCTAACATTTATTCTTTTGGGTGGTATTAAATCTCTCTTGCTGTCATATACTTACACATACACACACCCACACACACACACCCTTTCTTTCCAATTAAGTGTACTTTACAACTTCCTTCCTTACAGAATCTTGTTATCAACTATAGGAACTGTCTTAATTCTCATACTGAGAAATTATTTCCTAAAATCAACAGGGTAAGAAGCATGGTGCTGAAAGAAGGTGTAAGAGAAATTCTGCAATAATTACCCGGGTGGATGCTGGCATTGCATCCTTAGAGCAATGCATCTTGACTAGGAAATCTACTAAGAGACTTTTTATACAACCAAAGAATTCCACGTAAGGCTTGTACATGGAGTATGGCATAGCAATGAATGCCATAGCATTCTAGCTACCTGTTTTCGTCAGCATCACTTACACTGTCATCACCCTTTCATTTCTGTACTTGGCTGCTTACACTTTGATCCCTTAATTGGTTTTATAAATCTTCTTTCTCTGATGTTTTGTCTCCGTTCTGTATGAAAGATAACCCCTTTTGAGCACCATTCTTCCTGCATTTACTATCATATCATACCATACCATACCATACCATACCATACCATACCATACCATACCATACCATATCATATATCTCCAATATTCTACCAGTTGTCATTTTTCCTTTGCAGTTGCCATCTTCCTTTAACAATTCAGCCTCTTTCCTAACCTTAACCTATTTTTCACAGTAAAACTAAAAAATTTACAAGTGAAAATATACAGAGGATGACTGGCTTTATTATTTGACTGAGTATCAAATCATAGATATTAGTATTCACTTCACACTTAACACTTAGTAGAATATTTTTGAAGTATTGTAGAAACACTGGACCAAATTAATCCCTGATATAATTCCTTGGAGTAAATGGAATTATGCCATTAATTATGTGGTCCATTCATTAATTAATCATCCTGATCACTTGATGTTATAAGTAAGTACTAAAAGTTAAGGTAACTTGCCCAAGGTACGAAGCAGTGGATCAGTAGCAGAACTAGAAAAAGAAACCAGTAGTTCCTGGATGCAGGCCCAAAACCTAAATTCAGTAGGCCATACAACTTGTATTTCTGAATACCAATAGATACTAAGTAAGAATCTCGATATAAAATGCTGTGAGGCTTTAATGGATTGGTGTTTTGCCAGTAAGAACTGGAGTTGAAAGTCTGTCTCAGCCACACACAATTCTCCTCCGTGGTAGAATCCATCCTTTACTAGGGATACATGTTTGCAATAAGCAAAAAAACAGGTATTAATGCTGTATTAATTAATGCCATATTAATTAATGCCATAACATTGCCTCATGATATTTGGAAAGATGAATGTCAGAGGGGAAATTATAAAAACACAGAAAATTGCTAAAGCTCCAAGATGAAGAGTTTCCAGCCAACATCAAGCTCTCCTCCACCAAAAATACATGATCAGCATGTGTGATAGGGATTTTTCTTGGCAATGTTTTGCTTTTTCCTTTCCAGAGTGATGCAGTCACTGGGACTCATTTTAGAAGAACACAAGTTTTATCTTTCAGCAAGCTATAGGAACAAAAATTTAAGATAGACCACCACTTTGCTTCTCTATCCACCAAAAAAAACCTTGACAATAATGGCAGAGAGGGAAGCCACCCATTGAAGTCTGCAAAATGTGAATCTAAAATACTTCACTAAATTGTTCAGTGGTATTTGCCAGAGATAAGGTGAGGACAAGGGGCACCTGTGTTTTCTTTTCCTATAGCCTAGTCTAGTCTGATGCTATTCACAGGTCATTCTTTGAGTGACTGACAATGAATTTTAAATTCCTATTGAGCTAAAATCTTGACATTTAGTACATTCATTCTTTATGAGATGCTGAAGAAAAAAATCTCCCAATTGAATTTTGACTTTTCTATTGCAGGTTCCTAAAAGGTCACTGGCCCTTTTTATTAGCTGCAACCATTGTCAAATCTTTGTACTAGAGGGTAACAGTTAACAAGAGGGAGGTTTTACAAGACCTGTGGGGAGTAAGGATTCATACCATCACTAAATTTCAAGTTTATATTAATTTTTTGGCACTACAGTTTGCTACATCTCTCATTTATAGAAATGAAAGTAATTCAGAGTTACAATTATAAAATTTTAGGGCCCAACAATGTATATTTTGCTATTCCATACAAATATTCAGATTAAATTAAAAATTATCCATTCGTGATGCCCAGGTGATTCTTTTCTGCACGAGTGGGTATTAGACTATCAAACGTATAATCTTGCATCGTGTGTTCTATTTCTATAATCTTTAAAACAAATATGAAAAATGGTTATAACAACTATGATACCAAATTAAAATCACTGAGTGATGCTGAATATTTCACTGTGTTATAATTTCTGTCTCCCAGAACAACTATATCACTATAAGGAAAAATACTGAAAAATGCTCTTGAGTATTGGAGCTCACCAAGACTAAGCAAGAGTGCACAAATGCTAATTCTGATAATCATAGTAAGAACAAACTGTGCTGTAACATATGTATTTTACAGAATCAAAGGATCATGGAACATTTGACACTGGAAGGCACTTCTGAAGATCATCTTATCCAACTTCTCTTCTCAAAACAGGGTGAGCTGGAGCAGGTTGCTCAGGGCCACGCCTGGTCGAGCTTTGAAGATCTGCAAGGGTGGAGACTTCACAACGTCATTGGACAACCAAGTTCAAGTCTACAACTGTCCTCACAGTAAAACATTTTTCTCTTATGTTTAAATGCAATTTCCTGTATTTCATTTTGTGCCCATTGCCTCTTGTGTTTTCAGTGGGCACCACTAAGAAAAGTCTGGCTCTGTCTTCTTTACCACCTCCATCAGGTATTTGCACACAGGGACAAGATCCTCCTGAGCCGTCTCTTTTCCAGGCTGAACAGTCACAGTTCTCTCAATCTCTCACCCTATGTCAGAGGCTCCTTCATCATCTTTGTGGCCCTTTGCTTCAGTATGTCTCTCTTGTACTGGGGAGCCCAGAATTGGACCCAGCACTCCAGATGTGTCTCACCAGTGGTCAGGAGAGAGGAAGGATCACCTTCCTCAACCTGTTGGCAATGGTCTGCCTAATGCAGCCCAGCAGGCTGTTTGCTTTCTTTGCCACAAGGGTGCATTGCTGGCATATGGTCAACTTGTTGTCCACCAGCCCTTCTCTTCATAACAGCTTTCCAGAGAGTTGGCCCCCAGCCTGTGCTGGTAGATAAGAATATTCCTCCCCAGGTTCAGGACTTGGCATTCCCTTCTGTTGATCTTCATGAGGCTCCTGTCTTCCCATTTCTCCAGCCTTTTGAAGTCTCTATGGATGGCAATACAACCACCCGGTTACATCCCTCTAAGACCATCAGTCCAGCCAATTTTTGATCCACCTCTCTGTCCAGTTACCTGGTCTGTAACTCATCAGTTTGTCTATGTCAATGTTATGGGAGACATTGTTGCAAGTCTTACTTAAGATTAGACAAGCAATAACCCTGCATCCCTGTTCATTTCTGAGATAATCTATTAATATCTGATTATCAAGTCATTTTCAAAAAAGAGTAATTTCAAAGTTAATCAAGAGTAGTCTTGCAATGACATCAGCCAGCTTCCTCAGCACTCATGGGCACATCCCATCAGGCACTGTGGACTTCTGTATGTCCAGTTCGTTTAAGTGTTCCCTGACCTGATCCTTCTCCACTAAGGGTAAGTCTTCTTTCTTCTGGAGTTTTCCACTGGTCTTTGGGACTTGGGATTCTTGAAGGCCAGTCTTACCAGTAAGGACTGAGATGAAGAAAACGCTGAGTACCCCAGACTTTTCTCTGTCCTTTGTTACCTGGTCTTCTCTCCCATTCAGCAGCAGGCTGTTCCTGTTGCCCTTCACATTATTCCCAAGATTCAAATCAAGGTCGGTTTTAGCTTTCCTAAGCTGATCCCTTCATGCTCAGACAGTGTATCTATATTCCTCTCAGATCCTGTACCTACTTCCACCTCTTGTACATTTTGTTTTTATGTCTAAGTTTAGTCAAGAGCTCCTTGCTCATCCATGCGGGCCTGCCCCCAGTCTTTACATCCCCTACCAGTCCTTCCTTGTTTATAGGAATCAGGTCCAGCAGAGCATATCCCGTGCCAGCTCCTTGATCACCTGTGTCAGGAAATTGTCCTGGATTGCCTCTTCCCTGTTGTATTGTCCCTCCAGAAGATATTGAAGTAGTTAAAGTCATGCATTAAGATTAGGAGCTGCAAAGGTGAAGTTTCTTCTAGTTGTCTGAAGAATACTCCATGTTCTTTCTGATCAGGTGGTCTGTAGCAGACACCCACCACAACATCACCCATGATGGTCTGCCCTCTAATTTCCACCCTCAGCTCTCAGCTCACTCATCACCCACCCCTAGGCAGAGCTTCATGCATTCCCACTGCTCTTTCACGTAAAGGACAGCTCCCCCTCCTCACCATCAAGGCCTGTCCTTTCTAAAAAGCCTGTATCTATCCACTGCAGAGCTCTGGTTGTGTCGACTATCTGACCACATTTCTGTGATGACCATCCTGCACCCTTTGCTTGCCATCCCTGTCCACCACTTTCTTACTTGATTGGGTGTCATCTCCCTTCCCCATCATTTCTAGTTTAAAGTTCTCCTCAGCAGGTTAGCCAGCCTGTTGGTGAAGATGCTTTTGCCATACTTGGTCAGGTGTATCCCATCTCTTCCTGGCAGTTCTTGATCCTGAGAAAAGGTCCAATTGTCATAAAAGTCAAATCCCTGTTGTTGACACCAGCAGCACAAATAGCTGTTAATCCACAGGATCCAGCCACTCCTTAAGCCCTTGCCAGCAGGATTGAGAAGAAAACCATCTGGGACACCAGCCTCCGTGCCCTTCACCCTCACCCCCAGAGTCATGCATTCTCACTTGAGATATCCTCCAGATCTCCCTGACAGTATCATTGGTACTATAAGGAACAGCAGCAAGGGGTGACAGTCCAAGGGCTTGGACAAACCTCAGTAGCCGCTCCACAACATCCCAGATCCAAGCACCTGGCAAGCAGGAAGCCCTCCAGGGCAGAAAGCCAGATGGGCAGACTGTGTCCTCTGTCCCCTGCTGCAGCAGCCTTCCACTGCTGTCACTCATCCCTTCCTCCTGGTGCTGCGGTGGAGCTCAGGCTTAGCCTGCTTGAATGCTTCACTGGACACAGCTCCCAACCCCTCATCTCCTACCAGGGTGCTGACCCTATTCCATAGCTGCAGATCTTCAAGTGGACCACCTTATAATGGTCCTCTAAACAAGAAGAACTAGATAGACTATGTGCAACATAAACATCCAGTAGAAAATATCTAGGGAATGTAAGTAAAAAGAATATCGTTATTGACAATGCTGGCTTCTATACACATAGTATTTCCTGGCATAGATATACTGAACTGATTATTCTGCCATAGTTCTATCAGTCTTAGCTCTCATGTGGACATCCTGTATGCCAAAACTGTATTGTCCCAGAATAATTACTCTGGAGTAATTATTCCAAATAAAATGACTGTTATTTTGAAACAGAATGTCCATACTGATCTTAAACCAATACAGCTATAGCAGCATAGATTATAGATATGCCAGGAAATATCTATTTGTAGACAAGCCCTCCAGTAGTGTTAAAGTTGCTACCAGGTGCGACAAATTAACAGTTTCTTTTCTTTCTGTTTTTTGGTTGGGTTTGTTTTGTTTTGTTTTTTTTTTAATAATGAGGTAGAGATTTGATTCTGTGGTATAATTATGAGAACAAAATATCATCACTCTAGTGTCACTGGGATCATTTTACATGATCGTCTGTCTGTGAGCTGATCTGATCTGTTCATTCAGAATGGATGGTTTTACAGATTGTTCCCTATGTTCTTCTGAGTGATTATGAACTGTGTTATCTACAGAATCACGCAAAATTTCAGAGCTCAACAAGCCATAAATGACCATGATTAATGCAACTTATTCTGTGACAGCTTTTGGGATCACAGCCCATGAGAGATGTCATGGTTATTGCTCTGAAATTGTTTTCCTCCATGCTACATGTCCTTATTCCTTTGTCTATTGGTCTATTGTCCTCTTTCTATTGTCTCCTTCTTCTATTGTCCTCCTGTCTATTGTCTCCTCTTTCTATCAGCCAATTTCAGTATGATTGGTGAAGCATTTTCCTTATATGGTACATTAAATATAAACAGCCATCTTTAAATTTCTAGGCTTCTTAAAAGAAGTCACCTAAGAGTGAAGGGCAACAACCGCACATTATTTTTGTAGATGTTTCTTTTGTTCTGAAATAAAGTAAATGATGCTTTAAGAACCTGAGATCCTCAGAAAAGCATTTTACTGATTTTATTTGGTAGCTCAGCTGATAACAAACCATTTGGTATACTTTTAGTACTGGTGCAGATATACATCAATTCAATGTAAACTACTTTCTCTTGTCATTTCAGCTAACCTGAAAGAGGGCATTGTCTCCTACAAATACTTTACTAAGGCAACCTTTTAAGTTCTCTAGGATTCTTTGATACCTTCAGCTTTTCTTGATACAGAACCATTTGAAACTCATTCAAGAGTAATAACCACAGCCACATCTTTTGTTCTTTCAAGGATACCTCTAGGTTTTATACAGTGTATTTTTCTTGTTGATAGATGGAAGCACTCTATTCTGGGGATTAAAGACAGAATACACTCTCTGTTTTTTAAAAGTTCTTTGCTGATATAGGCATTTAGCAGCAGAGCTAACAGCTTGATTCTTCAGGAAAAAAATCAGGCAAACTTGCTCTTTGCAGGGGGGTATCTGTCCCTCAATGCAGTGAGAACAGCAACAGCTTATTCTGATCTCATAATTAGCAGTGAAATCGGTAACCCATTTCTGTAAATTAGCACATTGAAAAAAGCAGTCTGAGGAGCCAAGTGGCTGAATAACTTCCTTGAGTTTCATAGAGAACATTTTAGGCTGACTAATATTGGTGCAGTGCAGCATTAAGAAATTATAACAGACATCCCAAGAAAAAGAGACTAATAGATCCTACTAAAAATGCCTGTTTGAGTGACAAAGGAAGACAAATGTCTAATTTGCCTGATGATCCCATGGAATAGTAAAAATCAAGCAACCAGGAAACATATAATATTAAAAAAATGCAGTCAGTTGAACATATAATCTTAAAAACTCTTTAGATTCATATTAAAAACGTAAGAAGTAATAAAAAGAAACATTGGAAAATAACAAGATGTGTTAAAATATATACATTGGAAATTACCGAGCTATGTAACAGATCCCCTTATTTTAATAAAAGATGGTAAGCTGCAGGCTGTTTGTACCTATCCCAGACTAAATTAATTACAGAACAATATCTGAGGATGACAATTCTGTTCTAAATCCAATATAATTTTCTATTAAAATTCTCTATTTAATTTAAAAATATTGTCTGTTGAGTTCCATAGGTTTCAAAAATACTTCATTCCTAAAAGACAGAGTTCTAATAATTCTGGATCCAAACACAAGGATGCATCCTACCCAACTTTACTCATTGAAAAGTCAGATTCCTAATCTAAGCCAAATGCTTAGATTTCCTATATGGCCAATGGAGAGAGACAGGATTTCCAAATCACAATCCTTTCTGTGTATCTTTGCCACCTATCTTAATGAACTGCCGGTTGGAGATGCCTGAGAGAGCCTAAACAGCTATCTTGGACTGGGCATCTAACTTTTAGATAGCCAGGGTGTTCCTGAGATGCATCCCAATCTAAGGCTTCTAAGATCTTCTCTTTCGGTTCTGAGAATGTATAACATTTTTTTTGTTGATCTCCTTCAAATAATTCTTATGTGATCTTTCTGCAGATCAATCAGCAGTGTCACACAGGCTTATGGTTTTCATGGATAACATAAAGCTGTTCCATCTTTTTGCTTACAAGCACTGAAGTAGGCAGTCGGTCGTCCTATAAATATGTACTCCATATGAAGCAGAAAAGCAGAACTAACACCAACAGTGTCTTTCTCTCTTCTCTTCCCTTCTCAGTTAACACCAGGGTCAAGCACAACAGTTCAAACAAAAAGGATTATAATTTGCTCTTTTAAAGAGAAACACTAGTTTTAGAAAGAAAGATATATTATTGATTTGCTTGAGAATTCTTAAACACATAGTTTGTTATTTGTGGCTTGCTGTTCTCCAGTTTATCATATACTTAAAGCACATTCTGTTTGGACTCAGTGTTTTCTGAAAACATCCCTATTCTGCAATTAGTTCTGGAGGAAATTTTAATCCCAGTTACATTTTTGTGGAAGAGCTGTGAAGATGAAAAAACTTCAGAGAGGATACTGCAGGAGACTGAAGGAAGGTGCCCTGACTCAGGACTTTTTTCCATTTTTTGTTTGCATTTAATCCATGTTCTCTGATGTGATTTATAGCAACATAATATTTGGCTGAGTAAATCTCTACTCTTATCCAGGGCAATGCAACAAATTAATTATATTGAAACATTTTATTAAATCACTTCAAATAATTTAAATATTTTTATTATCACTTTTTTGCTGCCCAAACAAAAATATTGGGTATTAAAAAACATTGTTCTTTTACAAATTCCCATTTTTTGCTTAGATATGATGTTTTAAGAGTCTAGATTTAGACTGAGTATGGCTAGAAACATTGACTTCTTAATACATTATTGGGCACTAGATAGTTCCTGTTATCTGAAAAACCACATTCCTCATTTACCTCCTATTGTCTGTTAATACATGATAGTCTAAATCTTTTTTCACTGGAGTTCTTCACTTCTTCACTTTCTTTAAAACATCAGTTACTAAAGTCAGAACAATGACCTTAAGCATTAAGTTTAAATTCTGTTTCAGTTGTAAGTATGCAGTGGTGATCACTGATGTTTAGTAACTCAGTTGTAGTTACTCTTGCATGTGATCCTATTCTGTAGTCAGCTTTATGAAAGGCTTTGCTAGACACATTCTTTTCCTAGGAAGCTAAAATTAGTTCCTTTTCTTATATCAAATACCTAGTCTCTGATTTCAGTCCCCTTCTACCCTTTAAAATTTGCCCAAATGCTTCAGGAGTCCATCCAAGCTTGCAAGCCACAACAGAAGTTAAACAACTCTTATACTCATGACCTATAAAATTATTGTTTTTTCTTATTTTCAGAACACTTATCATAACAACATGGCAGTGTTTCATATCTCTGATTCTTGAAGAGATGGAGACATTTTCAAATCTCTTGTATGGTATTACCCCTATAACACAGAGACCCCAGCAGGTATTGGTGCATGGGGGTATTCCTCCTCAGGTGCAGCACTTTGCACTTCCCCTTGTTGAACTTCATGAGGTTCCTGTCAGCCCATTTCTTCAGCCTGTCAAGGTCCCTCTGGATGACAGCATGACCCTTTGGTGTATCAGCCACTTTTCCCAGTTTTGTGTCATCAGCAAACTTGCTGGAGGGTACACCCTGCACCATCATCCAGATCATTAATGAAGATGTTGAACAAGATTGGACCCAGTATTGACCCGTGGGGTACACCGCTAGTTACTGGTCTCCAACTAGACTTTATTCCACAGATCACCACTCTTTGGGCCCCACCATTCAGCTAGTTTTCAAACAACCTCACTGTCTGCTTCAACAGGTTCTCTATGAGGATGTTAATGGGAGACAGTGTTGAAATGAAATGAAATATGTAGCTTCAACCTTGACCAAGCAGCTTATCATCTTCTACTTTGATAACCAAACAAGGGATTTTTAGAGTGAACATGACTTTCTAGCCCAATAGCTTGGTCACTCAGCTGGGTGATGGAAAACTTGCAATCTGATTCCTGCTCTCAGGAGCATTTGCGTATTGACATTAAACAGACATTGGATAAATTACTTCAGAACAGTTTCAAGTTTGCTAGGTAAAGCAAAGCAAATCTTATTGAAGTTTGGTGGTCTATTCATGCTCCATCAAATTAATGACAAAATCCTATTTTAACTTGAAGAAATTAAATCTTTTCCTAGAAACACATAACTGTAACAGACTGCTGGAGTCACTTAGTTCTGACCCACATCATGTCAGGCAAAACCAACATATACCCTGCTTTATAATATGACCAAGTATTTGTAACTCCAGAACTCATTCAGGCATATAATAAAACCTCTTGCAATATACTGTAGTAGTATGTTTACATTCAGAGAAATGACCTTTGGTATGTAACAAATAACTGTAAACATTTGAGCAAGATGTAACACCTGAAACATATTTAGCAGCTTTATGAGTGGAACTCTGATTATAGCTGGCATTTCTTGAGATTTCAGTAATTAAAAATAATAGTGTATTTGAAAATTTGCGTAAATTTCAGGAAGGCAGGAACCTGCATGTCGAGTATGAGAATTTGGAACCACTCAGAACCCTACTGAATTAATTTGCTAAATATTAGAAAATAACTAGATAACATCAAGTGAATTCTGTATTTCCTAATGAAATTAAATATATGCGTTTATCCTTTTAAAGTATTTTCCACGTGAATATGTGCCTGCCATAAATAGGAGTTGGAGGGGTGGCAGGTTAGGCACCTTTAAATTTCCACTGGGAATTATAAAGTTCTTCAGTACTGCACAACCTATACAGATTTGATAACCTCTGTTTCTACCAAACAACAATGGAGGGGGCAAAAGTTCCTGAGAGAACTAAAACATCTCTTCGCTATTTTATGTACATTCATATTTCCCTTAGATTGAGTAATAAATAGAAAAAAAAGAAAAAAGCTGCAACAACAACAAAATGAATAGGCAGAGTCTGATTATTTTGGATCCATCAAAATATATTAAAATGTGGTTAGAAAAAGATGTTATAAATACCACAAGAGGGTATGTTCTTTTATACAAAAATAAAAAATTTACAGACAATTGTTTTCAAAACACAGCTAAAATGGATTAATAGAATAGAACCTTTCTAACAAAATAAAGTGCCAAAGACAGGGATACACAGAAAGACAGCATGCTGGGTGATGCTTTTACTGTTTGATCTGATCAGTTTTTGACTTTTCAGGTATTTACACTTCATATCCCTTTTATTTTTACATCATTATACATTATTGAAAGAACCACTAACTAAACCAGATTTTGGAACAGGACACACTAAACAACAGGGAAAGGACCAGCAGAATTAGTGTGGATTCCCAGAATAATGGGCCCCCAAACAAAAAGAACTGGTCATGAACAAATGAAAAATGCTTCATCCAGCCACCTCCATTCTGCTTGTTTTACTTCACACTGGGTAGATTAAGAGCGTCCACATGGACAGTGACTGCATCTTAGCAGATATAGTTCAGCCAAAGGTGATAACTTCTTCAGTTAACCAGATCACTTCTCTCATTGGCCTGTGTCATTTATAGATGTGATTCTTCTCATCAAGTTTCTCAGACATGTGTGATTCTGCTGTCCCTGTGTTTTCTGTAAGTTAAAACTGCTGAGCTACAAGAAAGAGCATGGAAGTGATGGGAGAGGTCATATTTAAATAAGCAGTTAAACAAAAATGTAAAAATGAAAGAGACAGTTCCTTATTAATATTTTTTTATTTTTAAAAAACTTCTAAAAATCAACAGGTTTACGAAAATCTGGAAAAGTAGAATGTGTACCACCTTATGCAGATATTTGAAACAGGATTTGTCTCAGACAACTTCAGATGTGTATATCTGAATTAATCAATTTAGTGGCTTTTAAAAGTCAAAGAAAATAAATAAGTTCTTCATATTAATTTAGATATCAAAATAGATCAGGAGAATTATGCAATATATTGTTATCTCAGTGACTATAGTATGACCAGCTGAGATGTCAGTGTCAAAGCTTTATACATCTAAAATTAAACATATGAAATGTCATGAACCATGCAACTGTACACCTCCCTTAGTTTAAGCAGGTGGGCTTAAAAGCCATTTGCTCCTAAATTTTTGTTTAACAGTGGTCTCTGTTTTGTTGAAAAAGAAAAAATTCTATAAATTCTCAAGCTGCTGATATTACATGCCAACATGTCCACAAAGACTCCTAGTGAATATGATCCCTTGTCTCAAGCTTGGGCTGTAAAGCCTTTAGGACAAGGCTCTTCTTTGCACCATGCTTAACATGGGACAGAACGTTTTGTGCTCTTATGCTTTCTGATAATATTGTAATACCTGCATACATAATAGGACAAAAAAAAAAAAACAGTGAAGGGGGAAACATAATTTTAATATTCAGGGAAGGCAAGACAAAGTTGGCCTGCAATGAAAGAAGCACGAACATGAGTGTGGGACCTACTTTTGAAAACACTGCATGCCAAGTAAATAATTTTCTTACCACTTTTCTAGCTATTGATGTTTGAGTCCTCCCCATTCAAAGGACTGCATCTAGTTCAACTCTCTGCCATACACCCATGGTCCTCATAGTGCTCAAGAGTAAGGCTTTACTAATCAAGCAAAATCACACCATATACCAGACTTTTTGTTCTCTTGGGCCTCCCTCTGCAGTAACAGCACAAAAAAGCAGTCCAGTTGAGTGGACGATAGAACAGCTGCATGTGACTCCAGCTCACTGAAAGAGGTGGAGGGAGGAGTACAAGAAATGAAATGGTTTTGAGCACTGGCTTTAATCTGTGAAGTTTAATATCTGCCTGTGAGAAAAAATTCCAGAACAGGACTTTGATACTCTGTACCATATATACGTAAGCACTTCCTAGATAAAAGTATACAGGGAAATTAAGCATCAGTTAACAAATAAAAATGGGAGGCAGATGTTCATCCTTTCAGAATGCTCTGCAAAGCAGGAAGCACAGGCTTGTGAAGGAAGGTGCCCTGGTTTTGGCTGAGATGATAGAGATAATTTTCTTCCTAGTAGCTGGCATAGTGCTGTGTTTTTGATTTAGTATGAGAATAATGTTGAGAACACACTGATGTTTTAGTTGTCACTAAGTAGTGCTTACACTAGTCAAGGACTTTTCAGCTTCTCATGCCCTGCCAGAGGGAAGCTGGAAGGGGGCACAGCCAGGACAGCTGACCCAAACTGGCCAAAGGGGTGTTCCGTACCATGTGATGTCATGCTCAGTACATAAACTGGGGGAAGCTGGCCAGGGGGGCCGCTGCTCGGGGACTGGCTGAGCATCACTCGGTGGGTGGTGAGCAATTGCATTATGCTTCACTTATTTTGTATATTCTTTTATCATTATTATTATTTTCCCTTCCTTTTCTGTCCTATTAAACTGTCTTCATCTCAACCCACAACTTTTACTTTTTTTTTTCCCCAATTCTCTCCCCCATCCCACTGCGGGGTGGGGAGTGAGCAAACAGCTGTATGGTGTTTAGCTGCCTGTCATGTTAAACCACAACAGAAGGTTACTTTTAAGCATTGAGATTACGACTACTGCAAGAGAGTTTCGTTAAACTTCTAAAAGCAACAACAAAGGAAGACAACCACTACTTAGAAGCCTCATAAGGATATGTGATATACAGGATACAGGACAGAAAGTGGGATATTTTTATCTTGACAAAGGTAGATGTTTGAAAGAGGCAGATTAATTTTCAGACATATAGCTGGATTTCTGAGAAAGTATCCTGCCAAGATCCAGTATAAAAAAATCTAATCAAAGGAAATCACTTGAATGTATCAAAAAAGACTGGTCACATAAAGAGGTGGTTGCTGAATTAGTTTTACTGGGGGAAGCTGACATGACTGTGCAGTGAAAGTAATGAAATATGAGAATCATGAGAGAGAACCCCCAGTAGAGAAATAAGAGTCTTTACTGTTTGCTTAAAGACACCAACCTGTACTACAAAGCTTTAAATCTTCCCTGAAGTTTTTCAAACACCTAGGGTATTTAGCTGTAGGAGTTTGGTTAGCACCAATCCATAGCTAAAAAGTGTATATTGCAAAGCTGTTACATATTTAATTAGTTTGCTATGCAATTCCTCTAATAGAACTGAGGGAAAGGTTCATTTTATTGAACTTCAGTCAGGCTTGTAGAGAAGTGACTTTGGGAGATTAAATTAGTCATCTATGCTTTCTCTGAAGTAAATGGACAGAGATAGACACCTCCAGCAGGCAATTCATTCTAGCTTAAGTTAGCTGTCTAAGACTGTTTGGATGAATCACCTTCTGACGGTGTCTATCTCTCTTTATCTATTTCAGAGGGCATCTAGTTAGCTTCAGCTGGCTATTAAATTTTCAAATCACTCTTTTTAAGCAAAATAAACCTTACCAATATTTATATACAGCTGCTTTGAACTGAATAAGCATATATATTTGATCTGATTTTTAGAGTTGTTAGATGTATTATTGACCCAGAACTGAAAAACATCTATCTGATTCTGGAGGGATATTCAAAGTTCTCATTAAAAACAAAGGGACCCAGAAGCTCACAACCAAAAAAAAAACCCACCCCAAAAAAACAACTTAGTTTTTAATTTACTCACTTTTTAACAAGGTAAATCCTTACAGCTCTGATGTACTTCTGCCTAGGACCCCTGGTCAGAGCTCTTTCCAGTCAAACCTGATTCATAAGACTTAAACCTCATGAACTTTCCCATTGCTATGGAGTATCTACAACTGTATCTGATCAGGGCAGCCGTTCCTCTTACATTGCCATGATGTATGGCTTTCCATAGAAAAGACAACTGGAAAACTGCAGGCAATATGCACTATGCAAGCATTTATATAAAACTTAAACTTAGAGCAGTAGGAAGAACTGAGTCTCACAACAATGGGAAAGAAGATGAAAGAAGAAAGAAGAAAGAAAAAGCCCTCTGCAAGCAACCAAAAAAAAAAAATTGTTTTAATGGAGTGGATGAGAAATAATAAAGAGTGTATGTCCATATTAATTTGTATATAATACTGTCCTCTTTCCACTATCAACAGTAAAAATTCCATTGCATGGGAAAATGACACAGTCGTTAATAATTGCCTAATGTTGTTGGAAATATAGGAAAGGAAAAATACTTGCATAGAGCAACATCTGGGATATAAACACCATACAGGAGAAAGAGTATTACTGTATTTCTTACAATGACTCTTTAAGTCAGAAAATTACAGTTGTTGTTGCAGATTTTAAAACAAATTATGTTCTTTTGTAGTGGGGCAATTAATCAGTTCAGAAAAGCTAAATTGGTGTATCTGAGGAAACGTTTTGTCTGGACCAGGCTGTGGTGCTGTCAGCTGAAATGTATCTGTGGCAATCGGAATTTCTGTTTTTTACATATTCACCTTTCCTATGATACAGTATATTATTGATTTTTTTATAATTGTATGCATAAATCTTCATCCTAATCTCTGTATGCTAGTTTACTGGCAGGTACAAAGACTTTGATTTTCCAGATACTGGTACTCCTGTTAGAATGTGAATTCCTTTTCATAAACATTGAGCTATTCATCAACAGCGCTTAGAAACTTTTCAAAAGCAGATATTTCAGAGGAATTCCCCTCTTTAACACTGTCTTCAGACAGTGGAACAGAAAATGGCCTTAAATCCTACTTTCCTCTTTTGAAGCTACACTACTTTTGATGTTACACTGAAAGATAAGAGAAAGGGATGGGATCTCCACAATATAAAATTGTGTGAGGTTGCATGGGTGCGCAGGAAAATAGGCTAGGAGAGAAAATTGACTGGAAGACTGTGGATAGTATACACAGTTGTTGCTGATTTGAGGTGCTAGTTATTAAGCATGCTGACATGGATCCCAACTCAAACCTGTGCATGACCCGCGTGATCCCTGCCAGCCCAAGACTCAAACTTAACCAAATGTGCCCTGACAGAGATACAGTAAATGCAACCCTTTCCAAAATCTGACCACAGCTCTCATCCAGCCCATTCAGACCCTGGATGCTTCAGATCTAAACCTCACAGGAAGGGGGGGAGGGAGGGGGAAGAGGTGTTCCCAGATGCCAACCTGACCTTGGCCAAGCAGTGCCTTAGGTTATGTCTAACATGTACTAAATCAAAGAAGGGAAAATGTTATTTGGCCCCGAAGCCAAGTGACATTGACTGGCTTAAATCCATGCTTCTGGGCTAGTGAATTTCATAATATGTTTTGGAAATACACCCATGCAGAACCCCTGAGTGAGGATTTTTCTGGTTATTCCCAGGGTCTTGGAAATAAGTATATGGCAACTCAGGCTGAGTGCAAAAAGTGGTGTGTAGGAGACAGTTAAAAAATTATTTACAAGGTAATAGCCATTTTTTCTGTTATGCAACATATGACACCTAAATATTCCCATCTTGTTAGTGTTACCTTGAAAATTAATAACACGCACTGTTCTTGCTTTGTATGATAACTTTTGCTTAAACTTCCTTTGTATTACGTATTTGCGTGCACAAATACAGATTCATACACACATATATTCCACAGAATTTCCCATTGAGATCCCTCCCACCTAATACATGGACAACAGGGACAAAGCCAAACCCCTGTATACCTCCCATACTTAAACTTAACACTCATGCATTGGTCCCCAGAGGCCAGAATCCAAACCTTAATTGTAATCTCATCTGTCCTTCTCAGATTTAGATCTATTCCCATCCAGCTGCTTCTGCTATCGCTTACCATGCTCTGATAATCCACAGTGGACTCATTTCCAGCTATAACTTGTCAGATCCTCCTAAAAAGCAAGTCTCCAGTCCTAACCAACTCCAAACACAGCCACATAGCTTATTTATCAGAATTTGCTAGCTAAAATTTAACATTTAGTACAGTTTTGGTCATTGCCTTCTTCCTAGCTCAGCAGTCATAGCCATAGCATGGTGACCTCTATTAACCCCTGTCCTAAACCAGCCACCCAGTCCTAAACTTACACCAATCTTAAACATATTCTAGTATTGGTACTGAAACATTCACTCGGCAGAAGTTTTCAAAGAAATTAAAAATTTTATTCATATATTTTTCAGAAAATGAAGGATGCCAATTTATAGTCACAAATCATCACAAATCTTTAATAAAAGTGCAATTGGTTTACTTTATAAGGGATCCATTTTTTCAGATGACATATATTGCTTCAACCAAATACTGCTTCATATTGACATATAATTTAATGGGCAGTGTACAGGGTGCAGCAATCTGATTGATATAATAACACTGTGAAGGCCTTTAAGTGAAGTGGTCTTTCCACAAATGATTTGAGGAAACCTGGGAAAATATTTAACAAAAGCAGAACTGATGCTAATGGAAGTTATATCTACACCTTAGTTTACAAATAAAATTAATTTTATCTCTTCCCAACTGATTTTGTTACCCAGCTAAGTTAGATCAAACTGCTTATCTTGACAAAGATTGATTACGAATTAAATATCACATAAGCTAATAAAACAATACCTTGAAGTTTATCCAGATGGCTTTATTAAAAACAATAATCTCTGATGTAAAAACTACTTGGAAGGATTACATTACTGAAATGTTTCACAAGCTACAGGAAGTTTTAATGATAACTTGACAAAGCAGGAAAACTCAGTAGATATGTAGTGAAACTTAAGGTGACCTTGTAAATAGCCTATATAAAACATTTTATAAAACTGTTGTTTCCTGACATTCTACTTTTTCCACCATTTGATGTCAGGTTACATCCAGTGAAATGAAACTATATGAACAGCCATCCTTCAAATATTAAGTTCCATCATTTTTCCTGCCTCCCAGGGCATGAAATAGCTACCCACCACCTGCTGTTCACAGGTTGGTTTGTCAGGTTGCAAGTCAGAATTGATATGCACTGACTTTTATAGCACCCCAAAGTATATTATATCTCTGTAGTGCTTAGGATAGCCACTGCTGCCCTGTGCTGGTCTGCAAGCATCCCTAGAACTAAATTAAAGCAAAAATAATTCTAGACTAGACTGTCTGTGTTTGAATTTTACCATATGTCATGCAAGGACTTTGAATGAAAATAGTATATTTGGGGCAAGTTACAGAACAGCCAAGAGCAAATTCATTAAGCATCTGCAGCTGAAATTAATTTGGGTTCATTGATTCAATGTTTTTCATGAAATAATTTTATGTGCCTATTCAGATTTACAAACAAACACTTCTGTTTTCCAAACTGATGACAGCTAGAAAGGACAAGAACTTATTCAAGGAGCTTTCTCTTAACCACCATCCTCCAGATGCACCCTATATATGCACTTATTCAGGTGTGTTTCCTTTTTTTTATTATTTATAAACAATTGAAATAGCAATAGTATTTGTTTACTTAATTGTTTTGAACACATGAGCTGAAAGTAAGTACAAAATTAATGAGAAGATTCAACCCAGATAAGCAATGGGAAAGTTTTCAGGCTGTGTTTTTCTCATCACTGTTCACTTGATGGAAAGAAACTAAATTCCTTGACCTTGGGTTAGCTATCATAAAATGTAATCAAAATTCTTTAAGCTCAGAGTAAAATGTTCTAAATAAGTTAGCAAGCTAAGTTTACTCCATTTCTATGATGTATCATGTCCTGAAACAGGTCATATTCCCCAAGAAATGAATGAAAAGAAAAACTTTTTTCTTGTAGAAAAAATACAGGTTAAGAGCTAGTGGCAAACTAATCATAAGACATTCTGCTATTTCTTAGAAACACTAAACAAAACCTAACAGGTTCTACAAGGAGGGATTTAGCTAAAAATCAGGCAGATTTACGGAAACTGCAAAATAAAAAAAGCCCTAAAATGTATTTCTATTTTAAGAAATCCCCAATGTTGATATGGCTTGTATTGTTAGTAAACATATTTTTAATGACATACTTACCCCACTACTGCTAGCAGCTACCAGTCCAGCGATGGTGGCCACCCCCAGAAGCTGGCACTCTGGCTCTTTGTGCCCTTTACATTACTACTTCTGCTGACTTTTTTTTATCCTTCTTACAACTCTTTCTTTATTGACATGACTATCAAAAGAGTTCTGTAAGCATTGATTTCTCTAGGAAAGCAGAGAAATCTGGTAGATTACTCAGACTTGCAATAATATACACCGAAGGTATTACATGCTGTAGTTGGGGAAACACAGCAGGGAAACTTGACGGCATACCTCCATCCTTTTCATTTAAAAAACCCCAAACCACCACCACAACAACAAACTCCAAAACCACCAAACAAACAAACAAAAAACAACAGCAAATGGTTATTCTCTATTGGCAACACAGATTTATACCAGCTAGCCCAGAACATAATGGAAAGTAAAGACTGTATACTCTTGACTGTCAACTTTTTTCAAAAGTGTTTTAGAAGATTCACCCATGTGATTTTACAGCTGCACAAACTAAGCAGCAAAGAAAGAACTATCTGTAGTTTGATTAGAAGCTAATAAAAATGAAATTAAGATGAAGAAATGTTTAGCTGTGCAAATTAGAGATTTCCTTTACTAAGTAACACAAAACCTTAGCTGATCACACAACAGAAGTGATTGTGGCCAGATAGAATGAATTTTTACATGGTGTCCTTGCATACTATTTGTATCCATTGTTTAAAAAGGTTCTCAAATGTTCAAAAAATAGTTCCTCCATTACAGGAGGACATACTCCAAAAAGCACTTTTAAAATTGGTAGTACATCCATAAGATCTATGGGAATGAGTGTTATTCTGTGCAGTTTAAATAACAAATTTTGTATCAGTTCATATTTCTGAAATACAGCTGATGTGAGAAATAAATTTGCATAATCCACAGTAAATGGGTATATTTTTTACCAAACATAGTTTTTTGTGAACCTCATTGGGCAATATTTCTTTCTTTTCCAAGAAAATAAAAATGCTTTTCTCCTGTCAATTTTGATATCCTGAATTGTGCTTCTTTTCCCCTGCACATCCAAATCATTCATTAAAAATTTATTATCGTTTTATTGATTTAACTATTGATCTAAAAACAAAAACAAAGAAACAAACAAAAACCCAACAAAAAAAAAATGCCAGTGATGCAATAAGAGCAACTGTTTTCTCAGGCTGAAACTGATCGAAAGCATCCCCTATATAAAAATGAAATGCATTTCTGTGGATGCACTGACGCTTCGCCATCTGTCCAACATCTCAGATTTACTCTCCCAGATAACTTCATATTTCACCCTGCAGTCCCTAAAGAAACATCACTTTAAACAGGGCCACATGGAAAAATGCACTTCAATAACATCTGAAGGTCTTGCATTTAGCTGCAAGGGCCTCTAATCTAAATGAATGATGTGCCTATAGAGTAAGCTCCATTTAGAGTTATGGAAATAGGAGCAAATGTAAGGGAAAGAATGCTAACAAAAAAAAGAGTCAGAAGAAAAAAGAAGGAGAAAAAAAGACTAGAAAGAAAAGGGGGGCTGGAGAAGGGGAATAAAAGAGAAGGGAAAAAATAACAGCAACTCCAGAATGATGGCAGTAAAAGACACAGGGATTTACAGATAAAGCCAGAAGATGCTGGCAGCCATCTATCAGTCTGCCTTGATGAAACAGGTATTGGAAATTAACTCAGGAACCCTATGAATTACATTCAATCCATGCTCTGGGCTAAGCACTTGTCAATTTTAGCTGCTATTGCAACCTATTACTTACAGACTACATGTCTGGCAAGCTAATGACACTGGAGAGTGTTAAAGAATAGCAGCATAAACCGTATACAGCGATGCTTGTCACAGTCTGAGCATATCTTCCCATAGTCCAGCATGAAAACTGAAAGCCCAAACTCTTAGTTCCTCAGTGAGCACTTAACCTCACATCACATTATTTCACCTAGGAGGAAAGTACATACCTGAAGAATTAATCAGTGATCTGCCTGTCCACAGAAAGCTTTTACCAAGGTTTTCTGAGCATTGTGAAAAAGTGCTTTGATTAATCTTTTCTTGAACCTTCTTTCCCCTCCCCATAGGATAATCTGCTCTGAAGCAGAGCTCTTGAAACTGACAATTTTTTGGAGGATGCTGATAAAAGAGTAGACAAATATGCTGTCCGTATAAAACTTCAGCCTCTTATATATACAATGTACTTCTTTGTTGTGGATTGGGACTTCCCACCTGACTAATGCTTGATTACTTAGCTTTCAAAACAACCTTCCAGGGAAGGTTAATTTAATTTTATATCTACAAATACGTACATTAATAGTTGTGCACTGAAATACTAGAAATACATTTTATTAGAAAGGCACTCACCTAATATACTGGAACTTCTTTATTGTATTTTTCAGCTGATAAGCTCATCTAACAGTGAAATATTTTAATAAGCAAGTACATTCAGAGTAAATGTCAGACAGTGTGATCGTGTGACTAACAGCTGCTGCTGCTGTTGGCGGAGAGGGCGGGAGAGAGAGAGACAGAGAGAGAGAGAAGTACAAGTACCAAAAAAACAGCAAAGGCCAAATTAGAACAAATGTTTGTCAAGTAAAAAGGGCAGTTTTTCATCTGATGGAAGAGATTTAATTAGAAAAGTCACAGAAAGAAGCTGCCTCAAAAGTACCAGATCCATTTTCTTCAGATAAGCTAATGAACCTCATTGAACTTTGCAAAGAATTGCTGAACCAATAATGCAAGGGGAAAAAAAATCCAGAAAATCTGCTGCAACATCCCTTAGAAATGAACTAACCAATTATCAATGTGACTCTCCATCCCAGGAAAAGGAGTAATATGACACATTTACTTACTGATTTTTCTTCCATTTGAGTGAGCAATGGACAAATAAATGATTACAGAAAGAAATTATTTTTGTACATTGTTTCTCTTTTACAGCAGACTATAAGTTCAAAATTTAAATCACATGTTGTATGTGTTAAGTGACCTACATGGTACATTATCCACCCAGTTTGTTGTCTAATTCTATCAAGGTTTTTTTTTTCCCCTAACAGCAACCATAACAAAAACCTATTAAGGAACATAATATTTTGCATTAGACAAGGGCATCTTGAATGTATTAAAGAACACAGTAAACAAAATTCTTTTAACAATGACAATGCAATAAAAAAAAGTCCCAGCCCAAAGGAAGATGATTATTTGGAAATTCAGGGTAACTCAAAAATTCTCTTAAAAAAAAAAAAGTCCCTTAAATGTTTTTGGATTGTTTTATGCTTCACTGCTATTCTTCATGTGCTTCTCTCCTTGTTGTTTAGCCTTTCACAGTGTATCCATGTTTGGCACAAAGCTGCAGGCCTGGAATTCAAGTATACAGCATGTATGGAATACAATCATAAAGCATCTATACTCCCATACCACCAATTAACCAAAAATATCTTTTTATCATAAGACAGACAACTACAAGAAAGATGTATTAAAAACAATCAGACAATAAAAAAACATTAATGTAAGTTAGGATTTAAAGAAACATTGAAATTTCATATCATATGGATTTTCAAAACAGAAAAAACAGGCCTTTAAGAGGAACTTCAGTGCTTGAGATCCAAATTTTCTTTCGGTACATCTTTGCTCTAAAGTTTTGGAATTGAGCCTTTGAGTATGGGTTTCTCAAAAGGCTCACTGAAGTCTATGGAATTTTCCTGTTGGTGTATGGGATGTCATTTTCAAAGGGCAGCAAACTAAGGATAAAGCTAGGATTTTCAAAGTTTTGGAATACATAATAAATCAAACACTTGTCTGTAACAAGAGATACCTTATTTAGCTAACAAAAAGCATTCAATGTACTTGGTGGAAAGCCTCCCACTCTGAGAGAGTAAGGAGGAGAATAGATTGACTTCATACTTTCCCCCTTTTATAGTAAAGAATGTAACATTTTATAAAAAGATTCTTTTAATAAATGTGGTTTCAAATACTCAAAAAAAAATTGACTCAGCAAATGTACACTTCTTTAAGAGCATGTGCTTATTTTTATGAAGGTTAAGAAGATTGCTGGTGTTCGTAGTAGTATGTAAAAAAGAAGTACAAGTAAACTTCTCACCTTCCCCATTACTGCCCTTTTTTCCCAGTCATCTCAAGTATCTATATATGCATAATATATTAAAGACATAGTGCTTTAACTTGGGTTGGGAGTGGGAATATATCTTTTGGGCATTCCTACAGTTGCACTTTTTTTCCCCTTGAGTGAGTGGATGAGGTAGGAGAAGGAAGAAGACTTTTTTTTTTACATACGTTCATTAGGCAAAAAGGAAAGGAGAGGAGTAATAGCATTCTCCTAAACATCCTTCTAACACACAAGCCAGTTGCCAAAAGATTGCACCTCTTGCTACATCTGAAACTATGCATGTACATAAATATTCTTCAAAGCAGATTTTGTGTAGAAGTAGTTGAACTTCCTGCATGCTATATTTTTTAATATCAAAATACCCCTTTTTGGCAAGCATACACACCTGTAAAAGTTCTGGTTGTATCCAGAGAGGCTGAATATACAACAGTGGATATTTCTGGCAATGAGATATGTCATCTTACCACATTTGTAAAAGAGTTTTTAAGGTTAAAAGACATGCCTGATCCCTGAAGACAACGAAACTCAAACAGAATACATGAATAGTCCATGGATATGGAAATCTGGATATGGAAAAAAGTGGCTGGAATAATGGTAGCATTATACAAACTACTCCCACAGTGTCATAAAGTCTTGACAACAATATGTCAGGTTGATGGGCGTCACAGCAGCAGAAAGATGAAGCAATATCAGTGCTAAAATCTAAAATACTTTCTACTGCTTGAAGAAGTCTTTTTTTTATTAAGAATGATGCTGCTCTGTGCCAATCCAAAATGCCATTGTTCAGAATTCAAGATGTTGGCAAAGGTGATAGTATGTTGTTGCTACGTCAAGTCTACTTGAATATTTATTTTGCCTGCAAATGGAAAATTACAGACCAGTCACCTCTCCTGAATGCTGACTTTCTGAGGTTTGGGCCTCTCTGTGGGAACACAAGTGAGTACACCTCTAAAACACATATTATTTTTTTCTCCATTAGCATTATTTACAGTTATTAATTACTGCTCTGTCCAGACCAGGATGGATAGGAATACACAATGTGTTCTGGCATTAATATTTCTCAGAGCTTCTTGATCCTCAGTACATACAAGGTGTCCAAACGCTGGTAAGGATAAGAAAGCCATTTGTATAGGCTAGACTGATTTAGGACTTTGTGGTTTTCTGGGTCAGTATTCATTTAGGTCATGCCTTCTGGTAAAGAATAATTTCTACTGCATTGTCCAGACACTGCTTAGCCTGTTGACTGTGTAGAATAACAGTTATACCTAGTGATGGCTTTTCAGCTGTGATGGTAGTGGAAAAGATTATTTATTCCTGCTATGGTGATGAGGTAAGAACTCCCAATGCTGTTACCTCATTTCAGTACACAGATGCCTAATAAAACCATTGCTGACCTACTGCGTTAAAAAAGAAGGCAGGGGTCTAGTGCGATGTTGCACCACAGGCGTAACAACCACCTGGTCTTGCAGATTCCTGTAGTTTTGCTTTCTGCAGGAAACTAAGAAATCATTAAGCTTTGAAAACCTTTTTTTTTTTTTTTTGGTTTTGCACAGAAAGAGGGTAAATAACAGTCTTTGGCTGGATGAAGTGAAAATCTGATTAAGTGTTATCTCTAGTGTTCTGTGCTGTAAGTCAAGACCATTCCTACATTCTTGTATGCATGATACCAGACATGAATCGTTTTCCACAGAGACAGCATTTGGAGGATGTGTTATCTGTAGGCAGACTGCAGTCTCTGATAATGAGTCTGGGGGAGTCATTGCCATATTGGGCAGCTAGCTGATGAGTTCTTCTAGAAACCCTGATAAAACCCTTTCTGAAAAATGTCCATATGCATGTAAATAATGTTTAATATTCCAAATCAATGAAACTCAGCTCAAAACATTGAAATTAATGGGAATCTTAATTACTCTGTTGGGAGCTGACTCATGCATTGCAATGTTAACTAGTTTAGATTTTTCCTGTATTTCTTGTTTTTGCTATGTAGTATTATTGCCCATATGGTACCGTGGTCAACATTAAAAAGCTGACATTCATTGTGTCTTGCTGTACTACTGAACACAGACACCATAACATTTTCTATTAAAAAAAAATTAAAAAAAGAGGCAACACCATGATACTTCAGACTCCCATGTGATAGAAAAAAGAAATAAAATTGGGGGGGGGGTGTTGCCATGTAGAAAACCCTTTTCGGGTCTCATCTCTGCCTTAACCATCTGGATGCGTTAAACCTGTGCACCTGGATGTGACAGAACTAAGGTGCACTCCAGCTCCCCTTGCAGCCTAGTTTCGGTGAGGAGGGAAGCTGGCTACATGGACTTGAAGGAAGTTCCACTATGCCCAGGTTAGTTCCTTCATCTGGACAACTGAAAGACCATGAGTGCAGAGCTAACCATTGTTTTACAGGCTATATACAGGTTGTACATGCCAGCTTCAAAGACAGATAAATGATATCTTTATATTTATTGCAAAAAATAGTTAATTAAATGTAAAACACTGAGTCATATTTACCCTGAAGACAACATAAGAGTTACTTGGATCTAAACAGGATTTGGAATTGTACAACTGGTTCAAGATTAGCCTTTTTAAAGTTTGCTTTTAATGTATATTTACGCTAATAGAGCTAGACTACAGTTTTGATGTATTTTCAGTGTCAGAAAAGACCATAATCTTTCTATTTAGATCTAATTTGCAAGTTAATATTTTCATGAATTACATGAAAAATGTATTTTGTTTTTTATACAGGCAACTATTTTGTTATGATTTAGGTAAGGTAAATTATTAGACTTATGACTGGATCAGCAATTTTTATTATATGGACTTCTCATTACCGTAAGTTTCTTTCATTTGCCTTGTACAGAAAATATTTATGTTGACCACCAGGTACCTGTGGTCAGTCACAACTAGTTTAAGTAATTTTTGATCTTTTCAATTATTTACAATTCTCTTTGGCTTGGCTTACTTAAACCAGTGTGTCACCTTATTTTCATTTTTTATGCATGGTCACAGCTTACAATGAACTTTCAGTAGTTCTTTATGCCTCTGTGAAATATACCTATAATTTTCCTTTTACTTTTATAAAAAATGGAAGCCAAACTGGGAAGAATATAGTGTGTGATAAATTGGTATATTTTTCATTACTAAGGGATGTGAACTATTTTCTCTACTATATATTTAGCTTGTTTTGGCTTTGAACTTTTGCACTTCAATCGAAGTGCAATTTTGAACAAAACTGTTTCTTAACTTTTATGGGAGGCTCAGCTAGATTTCCTTTTTCATTGTAACTAACCTGAAGGAGAAAAGATATCAGCAGAGAAGACCTCACTGTCAGGCATAGATCAAAATATCTATCAAAAGTAACCAAAGGTAAACACATATGTATATATGTTGCCAGGAAGTGATTACACCTTTGTGTCACAAAAGCAGTGGTTACAAGTAATACTTAAAAGACTTGCTGTCTTTATATGGTGTTCCTTCCCCTTAAACTTTTGCTCTTCCTGCTGCCACCATGGAGATAACAGCAGGAGCACTAGCAGAGGCAAAACACTGGCTGGCTGCTATTGTCTTTGCTCAAGTGAGGGCATCTGCCCATCAAAGCAAAAATGTCAGTTACTTTTCTAAATATAAAGTTAAAAAAGTACCTGAAAGACTCATATTCACACACACACATTTCTTTGTTTGATGAAGTTAACATGTTTAAATAATCCTGAAGTGTTATTGGACTCCTACTAGGTTCTACAGTGTATTTCTATTCTACATATAGCTGCTGTTTGCCATGTTATTGTTATGCCTGGAACTATCTTCTGTCTTTTCCATTGATTGTCTTTTTTTTTTAATTATTATTATTATTATTGTGATCATATTTCCCATGTTGAATAGGACAACGTTTGGCATTGAGATGGTTATTCTAATGACTATACACTAGAAGTTTTATGAATGGCACATTAATTCTTTTTCTCCATAAATCCACAGCATAAACCTCCAAAGCTAATCTCGCAGCATTAGACAGTTTAGGGGAAAAGAACTGGCTATTGTCATGTTTCCTGATTTAAGAGAGATTATTTTCCCTTCTCTGTACCACAATAAAAATGCTGTGACATGACCTATTTATCTTTTATTGTCCAGCTCCTGGGAGGCAGAAGGTGTAGGCAGAAAGTGGAACTTGCATGTCCAGCTTGTGGATTTTTTCCACCTTGTCTCCTGTGGAACAATAAAAGAATGCGTGCAGCTGGGATCTGCATCCACCCCATTGTTCACCATTTCTCATACCCTCTAGAATTAAGGTGGTTTGTTGTTGTTTTTTTTTCCCCAGAGATAGGTTCATAAGACTTCAATAAATTAAATAAGACACTAAAACTGAATTCTAAGGAACAAAATCCTATGCATTGCTCTCAAACTAGGGGAGAAGTGAAAGGGGAAGGAAAGACAAATTAAGCTGTGATTTTCTCCAAATTTGTCTGACACACTTCTTCCCTTTCCTATACCAGCTCTGAGCAATGGGCTTGTGGCATAGATACAAATTAAGTAAGAAGTAAAAAGACAAGAATAACTGAAGAACAGATAGAAATTTGTAAGTAAACAATAGAATAAGATAGTCATTTGTTCTTTGTCAGACAAACTCTATACTATCCCCATCCTTTGTGTGAAGAAAATGAGAAAAACTAAAATAAAACCAGTCATTTTCTACACTTGTGAGAATCTTGGAAAACCAACCTTTAAATGGAACTGAAAAGCATGTGCCACCAAGTTACATACAGATAGCTATCTCTTTTTTATTTATTTTAAAGCATTACAGATGCATTCAGAAGACAAGTCATCAGTCAGCAGTGACAGCCAACATGAGAATGTATAAGAATAAATTGGGCTTTAATTTTTCTTGACTAAGTATAGACATCTATCATAACTAATGCACTTCTAATAGCACAGCATTTTTTTCCATGAAGTAATCTCATCTATTTTGTTATGTGTCTTAAACCTAATTAGAAAGCAACAGTCCTAGCAGTTATAAGAAGAAGGGCAATATTTCTTTTGACCAATGTAGGTGAAATCTACTGCAATTAAAGTTATGGCAAAGTTTATGCAAGAACAGAGAGATCATATCTTTGCTAAATAGGCTGTGAAGTCCTCCTACTTTTGGTGCCTAATTACTGGTGTCATGCTTGTAATAGCGACATCTGTGCACACTCAACACTCTAATGGGCAGCTCCTACAGGACTAATGAATTTTAATTGATGGTGTTTAGCGTGGCTTTTGGTTTCTGTCTCTTGTAGAGGAGGCTATGCCCTTCTGCTCTTCTGTCCCCAAGTGAGCTGCATCTCTGTTGGGGAGCTCATAGATACAGATGGTCAACAAAAGGTGAAGAATGCCGGAACTCTCTGGGCATCAGTCGCTTTTCAGTAAAGATAAAGCTTGAATTGTTAATAAGCTTCCTTTTTTCCACCCAAGCTGTTTACGCTGTGGGCTTAATGTTAATCTCTTTTAGTAAGATGACACATTCCTTTTCAATTCAAAATATGCTTCCTAGGTTGACAAATCAGAAGGCAACTTTCTTCCCAGCCTCCCCATAGGTAGTTTTAAATGTAGCGTCCTTTGTCAGAGGCAAAACAAAAACACCTCATGGTGACACTTAATCATTTTACCCACTCCCAGAGTTTTTGCAAAGGACTGAAAAAAATACATCTTCCTAAAAGTGAAGTTGCCTCTCTAAATGTTAGTTTTTCTGTAAGTATTCTTTTTTCTCAGATCAAATGTTCATTCTTCACACTGAAACTTCCTTCATTTGTGCTTCCAGAAAAATGCAACTGAAGGCAAAACTTATTTGGGGGAAGTATCATTACCTTAATAAGTCCCAAGTTTCTTTTGCTTGGTATAAAAGACTTTTAAAAGGGGTGGGGAAGTCATTTGAACAAACAATATGAGTGGCATGAACTTATTGAAAAATTCCTCCTTCAGCAACAACAAATCTTTAAATCAGCAATACGTCAGAGGCTACATAGAGATATGCTATAATCAAAACCTGGTTATTATATTTATATTCCTATAAATTTAGGAAATTGTCTACCCCCTGTTGGCTAATTAACAGAGCTGTTCGTTATTAGTTTTAAGACAATTGCTTGCCTGCTTTCCTGTAACCTATCCACCTAAAGGGAATAATCAAAAAGTAGGAATGAGAATGTGCTGTTTGTGAATGATATCTCTGAGCTGCTGTCATCTGTAGTCCCTTTTTGCTAAAAAAAAAGCCAAAACAAAACCAAAAACAAAACCACAATGCCCCTTTCCTTTAAGCATAATTTCTTTTTTTTTTTTTTTTAAAGACAAAAAGCTAAGGAAGTTTTTTTATCTCAAGCATGTATTAAATATATTAACTAAATATCATCATGAATGAATGCTTCAAATAGTCATCATTTAGTATTTTTCAGATGAAAAGAAGGCTGAAAAAGTTTAATGTGCCATTTGTTGGTTTGAATACTGAAATAAACAATATTTGTGTTGCTTTCCAAAACTCATCTGTCTCACCTTCATGCTGTCCACATCCTCCATCAATTTGTCAGCATGCAGCCATGGTGCTGGAACACAAGGATGGATTCATGGCACCCAATGCTTTCTGTCTATACACCATACACGAAATCACAAAATTTTATTATAATGTGCTGTGACAGCTGATTGATTTATGTGGGTGTGGTTTTACCAAGGCATTCAAATACTTATTAACTAAAATTGATAAAACTATAATAATTAAAATTAATAAAGCAGTAAAACAACAAAGAAACACAACACATGCATATGTCTCACACATGACCCTTTACAGGTATCTACAGCACAGGCCACAGCTTCCCCAGGGAAGTCATGCTCCCACACACCTACCCCAACAGGAGCTGGAAGAGGGGAGGCACATTAGCTCAGTCATAGGCAAGGATGGGTCAACATGGTACAGTCTTCCACACAGCAATCAGGTCTACCTGTGACCGATTCCTAGGAGTCTTCCCCAAAGTTTTCTTTACCATGCAGGGCTTATGCCACTAGTCTCTTTTTCTGAGTGTTACATGGGTCCTGAAATCAATTACTTCTGGTGATTTCATCCAGTCATTATCCCTCTCATGTACTGGTCACTTCCTCATCTTACTTTTGCATACTAATTTCCAGGCTCAGTTTTTTACTACTGGATGTTACTTCTGGGTCACTATAATTACTTATCTCCAGCCAAACATTGTTTGCTTCTTTCCACCAAATGCTCTGAGTTCCCCTTTCTTGCAGCTGTTCTATAGCTAAAAAGTGCTACTTCTATACGATCTGTTTCTTAAGATGAGTGTTACTTTTTGGCTTGAACCTTAGTTCAACAAAGAATAAGAAATTTACTGGAAGATACACATATGCTTATTTATCTTACCCATCCTACCTATGAACAGAAATGGTTCTTCCAGACTCCTAACCCTTAATCTAAAAATTTACAGGAAAACCTTGTTGGGTCTCAGCTGTAAGGAATCCATTGCAAAATCAAGACCTGAGTTTGGCTCAAGCGTGGACATTTAAAATCAGCATCTCCCAGCTGTGGCTCTGTCCAAGTTTCCACAGAGTAAGTGCAAGATTCTCCTCATCTAACTTTGGCTATCTGAAAAGCTATATCTGCTTTAAGCTAGGTATGCATACTTCCTCTACAGCCATCAGAGACAAGTAGAGATGTTTCCTACCTGCTTTAGACACCTCTTTATTCAAAAGTATTGCAGGAAAAGTATAGTCCGACAAGTTTGCATTAACAATTTTATCTCTGCCAAGACAGTTGTTCGCACCAGTTTTGATCTGCAGAAAGAAGATGTCATAATGCCAAATACATGCATTCAGCTCTTTAAGTTGTACCTTTTTACATGTGGCTCCATTTCCTAGCAATAAGGCCCATGTCCATCAAGCCTTAAGTACACATGATTAAGTCCACTGTGACTACTAGAAATAATGCTATAATAAGCTGCTCCAGAAGAGCTGACAAAAAGAAATTCATAAAATTAGTCACTAAAAAGTGCTGCTTTTTCTTTGTATTCCAAGCTCCATAGCAAAAATATGAAAGGATTTCTGTGAAACCGTCAGTATTTGATAACAAGGACATATCAGTTGAAGGTGATATAGTTTTATACAAAAGATGTTCAGAAACTCAAATCTATTGACTTCAACTTGCAAGTAAAACTTTCAAAACAACCTTTAAGAAAGGTAATTCTATCCATTATATTTGCCAAGAGTAGGTCTTAATAATTCAGTCAGGATTTGGTGGGTAACAAGAACTGCACAAAAACTGGAAAAAAAAAATCCATATATGCTTATGAAAGTTTTAAAACAAGTTAATCTTCTATCATGTTTGTGCATATATTGGGCCATATGTATTAATACTTCCTGGCTGTAATGGCTTGCTCTATGGGTGTAAGACAGCAATAAAAAGAATTTAACCAGCTGGTGAAGCAAGATTTACACCTGCTTTGTACTGATTTTTTCTGTAGTACCAAGTCTCCACGTCACAACTATGAATGTGGAGGAAGAACTTGATATCTACTTACATTCTAGGAAACAATATCCCCAGAAGGAATCAGCATAAAACAGAGAGTTAAAGGAATGTTGCTGAACATTCACAAGATGTGAAGTTTTGTTGTGAAAATCTCCTAAAACATTATTGAAAGGTATATTTTCATTCAAATATTAACATTATGTGTTTGCTCTAAACAATGAACGTCAAACACTAAGTGCTTGGAGTAATCCCCTCACTGCAGACTAAGATTTCTAATTCAGGAATTATCTGTGCAGAATTTCATATGAAACAAAAGATCTGTTAAAAATGCTTTCAGTAAGCCTGCTTTAATATCTTCTGTGCCCAAGAGGGTTGGTAACAATATGTGAGGATCACAGCTGGGGTGATCAGACCTTTCTGTTACCAAACAAATTGTAGTTATTGCATTTGTAGAAATGGCAGTCCATTTATCAAGTGAGTTAGAATGCCAATAAGTGGGCAGGTGAAAAAAGTTACAAAGATGGGGTCAATGAATGGGGTATGAAAAAACAAACAAGAACAACAAAATATTCCCCAATGCAGCTGAATACTGAAAAGTAAGGTACGTGGGAGTTTTCATGACACCATACCAAGTAAATCATCTCTAAAGTGCCAAATTTCTTAGAGAATTATGTATGTTAGCTTCAGATAGGGTTATATTCTGTTCTCTGATCGTTGTGCAATAGGTGGAAAAAAAATTCTGTGTATTGTTTTTATTTAAGTTTGAAGATGCTAAAAATATTTCTACAGCAGATGGAAGGCAGCCCATCAGATCACCATCAGATCACTCTATGTTGTTACACACTGTCCTGGTTTCGGCAGGGATAGAGTTATTTTCCTTCTTAGTAGCTGGTACAGTGCTGTGTTTTGGATTTAGGACAAGAACAATGTTTGTGTGCGGGGGGGGGGGGGGGGGGGGGGGGGGGGGGGGGACTAGAGTAAATAATGTGAGAAACCCCCCAAAAACAAACCAAAAAAAACCCACCCC
>NW_008824716.1:1211524-1221573 GCF_000699105.1 Pygoscelis adeliae
ATTATTATTGCTATTATTATTTTATTTCGATTATTAAACTGTTTTTATCTCAACCCATGAGTTTTTCTCACTTCTACTCTTCCAATTCTCACCCCCATCCCACGGGGGGGGAGGGGGGAGGAGTGAGTGAGTGGCTGTGTGGTACTCAGTTGCTGACTGAGGTTAAACCACAACACACACACACACATTCACACACACACACACAAGTCTATAAAACACAAGATAACTGGATAAATTTATTGATACCGCTGAAATCTGGGAAGCCTATCAAACTTGCTCAGAAGTTCTGTGCTTACCATGAACACAATACGGGCACAGAATGCAAATCTGCAGGGGAGATATTTTTGAAAGATGGGCAGTTACTCAGCAAAAATGTATAAGGCTTCGCAGTATAGTTATGCCAATATAATAGCTCCCTGGCAATGAAGGAGCAACCCTGCCTCCCAACCCAGGCCTTTTCCTGATCATATAGCTCTGTCCTCTCTTTTGCACCCGTATGATTGCTCATCAACTCTTCAAGTGATCCAGAGCAAAGACCTAAAACAGCAGAAAACTATTCAAATTTTTTTATTCCCGTTTATTTTGGGTGGAGTGGGAAGAGGAGACATATTTAAATGCATTTTACATTTCTGAGTCTACTCATGATGTGATCAGACATCCAACACAAGACAAACATGAAGAGTGTGGCTACTCCTATCAGTAGGAGCTATTTGTTAAATCATGATAGCTGAAACACAACACTTAACTTTGGGATCTTCTGAAAAGGAAGAAGACTTAACTTTACTACTAACAGGACCTTGTGAAGTGGATTGCTTAAGGTACCCAGTACTAGGCAGAAATATCCTTGATAAAATGACAAGTGATTAAAGAAAAAGAAAAGAAAGGGGAGAAAGACCATGTTGTAACAGACATGCTTGTTATGAACTTTCATTAATAGACCTGTATAAAAATTTTGTACCATCCTTTCTCAAAGAAGGTATAGTATAGACGTGTAGAGGGTTTCAGTTGCTATTATTGTTGATGATAAGGGTTAAAGTTTCAGCCCTATTTCCTTTGACATGCATTTCTTCCTGTGCTTCAGTCAAAAGCTGTCTGGATCTTCACATCAACACGGGAGACCTGGACCCAGGAGAGGTGGCAAGCAGCATTTCTGGAGGCTCCTCTAGCTGTTCTGGCAGTAGAAGGCAGCCTCTATTTAACCTAGGAGATAACCAAGAGATATTCCAGCTACGAATGAAACAAATCAGTATCAAATCAGAGCACCCTGGCAGGCTTTCTACCGTGGAATACTGCCTGCTATTTAGGCCTCTTGTAAAGGGGGTTGTATGCTGTAAATAGTTTCTTGGCAGATCACCATTCAAGGCCCAGTGCCAGGGGTTTACCCCTGGCCTTGTTGTAAGCCTGGACCCATGGGATCACCTGCCATCATGAGGTCAGAAGTTTGAAAGGCACTCATATTATTTAAGGCAACAGTTTAATTTACTTTAAACATTAAAAACAAACAAGCATAATGAAATCCACTGCAATGGTAACTCTGTGCACACTCACGTTAAGCAACTATATCGATCACCCTTTGCAAAGATGTACTTTAATGTATTGTAAAACCTTGCAATATAGTATAGTAAATAAAATGGGGGAGGGTTAAGTGCATGATATTAGATCAGCATGTTCTGTAGCAGAGATATGAAATAGCTCAGGGCACTTGCTTCCTAAAGGAGCATTAACTAGCTTCCATATGTTAGTCCAGTGATCAATAGACAGTTCAATTCTCAGACCTTTGTTCTAGCTCTCAGTAACACGATATTATCTAATCCATGCCCTACCTGTTATCAGTAAAAACAAAGGTGGTGTAAATTGGCATACGTCCATCGCTTCCAAGGGAACCCTGTTGAGATGCTTTGGGCCAGACCTCGGTCAGGGTGTCTGCTTCCCAACTTTTCTTGTAAGAAAAAGAAGTTTTAAGGTCACTAAGGAAAGATTGTGCTAAACAGCTGCTCTGCAAGCTGATAGAAATATTTTCTTCAAATGGGATGAGCTCAAAGTCAAATACATGGAGGTTTTTGGTGTTCAAAACTTTGGGAGATGAACATTTTGCATTTCTATTTTTCTTCCCTTTTTCATTTGTTGTTTCTGTACATCCTGCTCCTGGGTTCTATCTTTTCTCTTCCCACATCAGCTGCTGACTGGCAAGAAAAACATTAAGGTAATATTGGAAACAGTTCTGTTTCCCAAGACCTTTGACTACCTGAATCTCTAACAAGACATTCATGTGAAATACCATATCTACAAAGGCACCAGTGAAAAAAGTAACATGATCCTGAGATTCTGTCCTCTGCTTATGACATGCAATTTCCACCCACCTGTGAGGTCTTTAATCCACACATTTTCACATAATGCTATTGACTGAGGAGAAAATGAACCTTAGCTTGAAATGGCAAGGTTTCTTCTAGAGTAAGCATAGACTAATTTTTGTTCTGTAAAAACCTTCAAGCCGGATTGTGTGATATGCACAGATGATCAGTATCAGAATAGAGAGTAAAGTATCCTTCCTGAGCATCTAGCAGACCACAGGAACACCTGTCAACTCCACTTCTGCTTTGCTTTTTCCATGAGTCACACAAAGCAGTCAGAGACCAGGTTTTACCCCCAGAAGCACCAGCCAGGACCGCCAAACCACCATAAGGCAGAAAAGGATGAGGTAATGGTTTGTATCACTGGTAGTAGAAGTCATCATCATTCCTGCCCCACCTGGATGGTAGGAGGGAGGGAGTTGTGCCATATCCACGTTGCTCACTGAAGGGCACAGAACTGAGTTGTCCCTCACCTGGAGCAGAGCACAGGGACACAGCAGGCTGTGTTCTGGCATCTGACAACAAATAAAACAGTTTCCATCAAGTTTGTCTGTGTGGCTTGATGCAGCATCCATATGCAGCCAACAGTTTGCACAGAGTTGCTATGGCCTTGATACATTGACTTTAATGGAGTAAATCCAAAGCATATTGGTGTAACCAAGTGAAGCATCACAATTCCATGGTGCTGAGGCTGAAATCAGAGTAATTGATGTCATTTCTAGCATACCATTTTATGTTAAAAAATTAGGGTTTTTTGAGGAGTTGAATCAGTACATTAATTCTGGAAACCTTCTGCAGCAGAATGTTATTTAAATGTCTAACAATCAGAACAATCAGTACAGATGCCTAGAAAAATGGACACAGTTCAAAAGTCTGTGCTGTTTCGTTTTGTTTTGGTGGTGTTTTTTTTTTCCTAACAGCTAAAGCAACTGTGTTTCAGGGTCTGAGCACAGCAATACTTAAATGTACATCCTTTGGGGGAAAAACAGCAGCTACCCCTCACAAACCCACAGAGGAAAGCAAACGGAGGATGTTTTTTTGACAGTCAAAACTTTAACAGGAAGAAGGCACAGACAAAAGCTGATGATATATGGCTATTAGAAAGCCTGCAAAAATCTCACGTCTGTACAATTACAAGGTAGTATTGCTGTGAAAGAGATTAAATCAATAAAGAGAAAAAAGAGAGAACAAGAATAGACTGCATTTATTTCTGCCTCTGTTGGTGCCGGTGTATATAATGCAGAAGCCTGGTAGTTTCAAATGTTCATCCACATCTTACCAAATTACATCTATTTAAATAAATAAATAAATAGACAAATAGTTTAAAAAAGGAATAATAAATAAATAAATAAATAAATAAATAAATAAGTACCAAATAGGGATGCATTTACTCCATTTTTGCCAAGGCAACTTTATTTAGAAAGCTGTTTACCTTTCTGAAAAGCCTCATTAGGCCTAAAAACAAAGAGTGAAGTTGATTAATGTGCTCTAAGTGTGATGTTCAAATTGTAATTTTCATATACGTAAATGGATGCTTCTGCTGTATTTTGTTTGATAATTTACAGAGTTAGCACCGTCCAAACCAGTAATCAGTTTCTTTTTATGAAGACAGCTGCAGAAGATCCTTTTAGAATGTTAATTTTCATTAGTGCCTTCGCTTACCAAGAACTAGGGCCTTTCTCACAGATAGCCTCATCACTGTAAACTGGGCTTGGGGAAATTTGGTTCACTTGCAATTCAGTTGTTTGGGGATTTTTTTTTTATTTTGTTTTTTCAGTAGGGTAATCTGAAGAGAAGAAGAAAGAACAGAAAAAAACCCTCAAGTGGATGGATTTAAAAGAGAGGAGTGCCTATAAATCAAGACCGAGGTAGTTTATCTTTTCCTCTCTTTTTGATATTATCATCTGCTGAGCTGGCAGGAAAAAAGCAAATTGCACAAAGGTAGCATTTCTCTAGGTACTGTCTGTATATTTTGTAGGATGGTGACATTAATACAGATTAGTTTTAACACACCACTTTTCTAGTAATTCTGTTCTAAAGCTCCTTTAATGCAAAAAGTTATGCTACAACCATATGCACTGTGGCAGGAAGCAGAAAAGACAAACGGATTAATAGACTGGGTTACCATGTATGAAAAATCAGGTTTAAATCCAAAGTAGTTATATCATGTTATGCTATGTTTTACAGAATTGCCTCAGTTTCTCTCAGCAGTGCTAAAGCTAGCTCAGTGGCAGCATTAATTTCTGTTAATTTGGAATTTTCATGCTCCAGTGACAGTATTAATTTTTTATGCCAGTGTAAATAGTAAGTAACCAATCAAATGGTCTAAATATATTAACGTTCTGCCTTTGCGCATAGGTATGAGAAGATTAGACTAATTCTGCTGTACAAAGAAAACAGCCTCATGGAAGCACTGAAAGTACATTTACTGTTGCAAGGAAGAATGATTTTCCTCAAAATATTTTGCACAGGACCAGAACAAAATTAGAGGTACTCCCTTAGCTTTAATACTGCAAACAGCAGTAATGAAACAGTCTAGCAGTTTTTATAACAAATCCTAGTATAAGGGTGTTAAATAAACTCTGACAGTTTCAGAAATCAGTCTGAGAACAGCTGACACATGTTCAGGAGCCCCTGCAGTATCTCCACAATGATTAGAGATCTGGATCTACATTTCAAAATGGAAAATGACCTCTGTTGCCTTTCACAGAATGGCATGCTTATACCCATGAACTCCAGCTTGAGTCCTTTCCATTAAATCTTCCCATCTCTTCCACTTAGTCTATACTGTGTCTCCTTTTCTCATCTGCCTCTTGATCCTTGCAGCTGCATACAGATGCCTGCCCACCCTGATCTAAGTTACTGAAATGATACTTAGGGTCAAGCAAGAAGATTTGGGATCCCTCTTGTGGAGAAAGGGTCACACTGATGAGAGTACATAAGCAGGATGGGATTTTCCAAAAGGCAAAATGATATTCAGTGGTTAGGCACCTCGAATACCAGTCTGTACAATTACTTCAAGAAGAAACTTTGCGTTTGTGAACTCTCTGTCTTTCGGCTTAACTTCCTTAATTCATTGGCTCTATGTGTGTTTATAAGCAATTTCACAGAAGAATGAGAGAGAACAATTATGGAAGCTGTGCCTTAATGAGAGCTGGGGTGGGGGAAAGGATTACAGTGTACTATTGAACTGAGAGGATATATACTAAAATAGCTGGCATAGAAGACAAGAAAAGAAGATTCTGTAAAAATTAGGGGCATGTGAGGTGCAATAAATGTAACTGACAAATTGAGAAAGGCTAAGAACATCACTTAGGTTGACTACTAAAATGTGCAAGTAGTACACTGCTTATGCAAAACTGCTTATTTTAGACAAATGAACTGCCAAAGTAACTACCTTTTTGGGTGCATGAGAATGTCAGTCTTCAGCCCAGATATGTGGAAACAAGACTGTGTTATATAGTTTATGTTATTTGTGATAAATACAGCAGATCAGGATGAGTGAAAGAAGAGGAAATAGAAAATGGTCTCGGGTCATAAATGATTATCAGAGTTAGGGTGCCAAAGGCTGATAGCAACAGAGGTACTGGAGTCAGAGAGGCAGAGTGTAAGAAGAGAAATGAAGGAGCGCTGTTACTGTTAAAGAAACACAGCTATGGAGGTGCTACAAAAGCCTTCCTTGCTGATTTCTGCCTATTTTCTTCGTGTTTCAGATATATAAACAGCATATAGCTGGATTTAGCATGAGAATAATGTTGATAACACACTGAGGCTTTAGTTGTTGCTAAGTAGTGCTTACACTAGTCAAGGACTTTTCAGCTTCCCATGCTCTACCGACTGAGAAGGCTGGAGGTGCACAAGAAGCTGGGAGGGTGCACAGCCAGGACAGCTGACCCAAACTGGCCAAAGGGATATTCCATACCATGTGATGTCATGCTCAGTATGGGGGTAGTTGGCCAGGGGAGGGGTGACCGCTGCTCGGGAACTGGCTGGGCATCAGTCGGTGGGTGGTGAGAAATTTCATTGTGCATCATTTATTTTGTATATTCTTTTATCATTATTATTATTGTTATTGTTTTTCCTTCCTTTTCTGTCCTATTAAACTGTCTTTATCTCAGCCCCCAAATTTTACTTTTTTTTTCCCGATTCTCTTCCCCATCCCACTGCAGGGAGTGGGAGTGAGCAAATGGCTGTGTGGTGTTTAGCTGCCTGTCATGTTAAACCACAACATAAGTACAGAAAACAAAGTGAAGTATGCCAAAATGAAGCTGTCTAGTAACATGAAGCAAAAAAATCTTTGTGTGCTGGTACATTGTGTCTTTTGTTTCTGTCTGAAACGTGATTCACTGAAAATACAAAAGTTATGGGCAAATTATATTTTCACCTAATATAATAATTAAGAGAAATCTCGTCTTTTCACTGAAAAGACATATAGATGCCCTGGAATAGATGAAAGATGGTGTGTTAGTTTATAGCAACTTTTCCTTAGAGTGATAACTGAATCCAGCAAAACAAATTCCACTCTTAATTGTCCCTGTTGATACCTAGGGTTTTAATTCCATCATTATCAAAGCTCACTTTGATCCCATATGCTTGCCTTTTGCCCTTGAATGTTGCTCATACAAAAGATAATCTAAGAGAAAATTTATTTCCATTAAAAATTTTGCAGTCACGTAGCACATTTAAGAGACTATAGTAACTGCAGTACATTCTGATGTACAGTCCAAAATTATATAGACTCAGACTATAATGGACAATTTCAAGAACTAACATTAAGGTAACCCACTCAGAAAAAACCCTCGGAGCAGAAGTTATTACACCTTGGTCCAAGTATCCATACCCATAGACACATAGGATAATTTAGGCTGTAAGAGACCTTTGGGAGTCATCTACTCCAAACCCTGCTCATAGCAGGGACAAATTCAGTTAGAACAGGTTACTTGCTCACTGACCAGTGGAGTTTTAAACGTCTCCTAGGAGGGGATTCCACAACCTCTCTGGGAAACCTCTTCCAGTGATTAACCACCCTCACTGAGGACTTTTTTTGTTTAAATCCAGGTGGAATGTGCCTTGCTGCACCTTGTGTCTACCACCTCTTGGCTTTTCACTATGCACATCTGTCAAAAGTCCCTATGACCACCCGTTAGGTAGTTGTGCATGGCAACTAGATCCCCCTTAGTCCTTTCTTCTTAAGGCTGAACAAACTCAACTCTCTCAGACTCCTGTGTGTCCTGGTTTCAGCAGGGATAGAGTTAATTTCCTTCCTAGTAGCTGGTACAGTGCTGTGTTTTGGATTTAGGACAAGAACAAAGTTGATAATGCACCGATGTTTTAGTTGTTGCTAGGTAATGCTTACACTAGCCAAGGACTTTTTAGTTTTCCATGCTCTACCGACTGAGAAGGCTGGAGGTGCACAAGAAGCTGGGAGGGGGCACAGCCAAACTGGCCAAAGAAACATTCCATGCCATGTGACTTCATGCTCGGTACATAAACTGGGGGAAGCGGGCCGAGGGGGCCACTGCTCGGGGACTGGCTGGGCATCGGTTGGCAGGTGGTGAGCAATTGCAGTGTGCATCACTTGCTCTGTGTATTATTATTATTATCATATTACTATTATTATCACTTTATTTCAATTATTAAACTGTTTTTATCTCAACCCACTAGTTTTTCTCACTTGTGCTTTTCCAGTTCTCTCCCCCATCCCACCGGGGGGGTGGGGGGAGTGAGCGAGCGGCTGCGTGGTGCTTAGTTGCCGACTGAGGTTAAACCACGACACTGTGTCACATGCTCCAGCCCCCAACCGCCATGGCGACTCTCCTCTGGACTCATTCTACTTTGTCTACATCTATTGTGTACTGGGCAGCCCAGCACTGGATGCAGTAACCCACTTGTTGTCTCACAAATGCCAAACAGAGGGGAATAACCACCTCCCTCAACCTGCTGGCTATGTTCTTCCTAATGCAGCCCACCCTGCCATCAGCCCCAGGGCATGCTGCTGACTCCTGTTCAGGTTATTGTCCTTCAGGACCCCTTGTCCTTTACTGCAAACCCCCTAAATCTACCATTTCCCTGAGGCTAGACCTGGCTCCCAGGCCATACTGGTGCATGGGGTTATTCCATCCCAGGTGCAGGACATTGCATTTCCTCTTACAAACTTCATGAGGTGTTCATCCATCCATTTCTCCAGCCTCTCAAGAGCTCTCTGAATTTCAGCCTTGCCTTCCAATATATTATCAGTACTTTCCCACCACAATTTCTGAGCGTGCACTCTGTCCCACTGCCTATTTCCTTAAGAAAGGCAGTATGTACCTTTCAGCCCCAGTATTAGCCCTTCAGGTATGCCACTCATAACTTGTCATTGCTGAACTTTGAACATTGACCCACAATCCTTTGAGCCAGACAAGGTCTCTACAATTTGAAAAAGGTAAGTTTGTGATTCTGGTTTTCATTAAAGAATTATACTAGACAGGGTGAATGGGGACACTGCAGGCTCATAGTAAGGACTAGGAAGAACTGACAAAACAGATGTAGGTGGATAAAAGAATCCACAGGGAAGAAAAAAGGATTATGTTATTAACTTTAAAACTGGAGAAGACTTGAAATCTTATCTAATCCCAGAGAGTTAAGACAACACCTTTTACCCCAAAAGATCCAATTTGAGTGTTTGGCAATTTTTTTTTTTTTTGGGGGGGGGGGGGGTGTTTTTTTTTTTAAGACAACTAAATCTGTAGATACATTCCTGCAGAGTTTAATAGTCTTACCTCAAAAGAACCGAACAAATTTCCCCACCTCTTTACTTGGCTTTTAATCAATAATCTCATTCCTTTCTCTCTCCTGAGACCAATGTAACCTTCCTACCATTTATGGTGTCTATACTCAGTTTCACTTTGGTCTCTCCAGCTCAGATCCACTCCCTTTCTCTTCATCCTCTCTCCATAAATATAAACCCAGATCCTACCTGGTTTGATGAAACAACATAGACTCCTCCCATAGACAGAAATCTGCCTATATAACTCATCACAAAATGTTTAATAACCTTCCTTATGATAGTAAAGATGGTTACAGAAGAAGAGGAAGATTCATTGTTCTTCATGTTTACCCTTATAAGACAAGAAAATTAGTTTGATTTGTAGCATAAAAGATTTAAAGTGAGAAATTAAGAAAATATGCCTTATTAAGTACACAATAAGGCTACCTAAGATGTCAGCTTAATCCTTAATTACCTTAAGGTGATGAAGAGGGCTATCTGTAAATATTTGAACTGTGCATATTTTGTAACGATCTATACCATGATCCATTCTCAAGACACTTAGTTTTCTGGCCTGAGAAACCTCAAAATATAATCATAGAATCATAGAATAGTTTGGGTTGGAAGGGACCTCTAAAGGTCATCCAGTCCAACCCCCCTGCCATGGGCAGGGACATCTTCTACTAGATCAGGGTGCTCAGAGCCCTGTCCAACCTGACCTTGAATGTTGCCAGGGATTGGGCATCCACCACCTCTCTGGGCAACCTGCGCCAATGTTTCACCATCCCCAGCATAAAAAATGTCTTCCTTATATCTAGTCTAAATCTACCCCCCTTTAGTTTAAAGCCATTCCCCCTTGTCCTGTCACAACAGGCCCCGCTAAAAAGTTTGTTGCCATCTTTTTTATAAGCCCCCTTTCAGTACTGATAGGCTGCAATAAAGTCTCCCCG
>NW_008824716.1:1223828-1234589 GCF_000699105.1 Pygoscelis adeliae
CTCCATCCCAACACTCCAGTCATAGGAGCCATCCCACCACGTCTCCGTGATGCCAGTAAGGTTGTAGCCCTGCAGGTGTGCGCACGTCTCTAACTCCTCTTGTTTATTCCCCACGCTACGTGTGTTTGCACAGAGGTATTTAAGTTGGGCCCCGATGAAGCTGTCTTACTGGCTGGAGTTCCCTTGTGCTGCTCTTCAGGCGCTCTCCTGCTGACCTGTGCTCCTTCTCCAGGCTCTGGGCATCTATTGCTGGCCCTGGCATCAAACTGGTAGGAGTGGAACGAATTGAGGTTCCCTTCCCCCGGCATCTCTAATTTAAAGCATAATAGCATAAAAGCTACTGTGTGTCATGGCTCTGTTCCTAGAGTTTGTGCAGCCAGAACCACACAGAGCCTCAGGATAGATGTTGTGGAAAAACTTTGCATGCAGCAGGTCTAGCAGGCAATTCTGGACTGCAGCAATTATATAATTTTTTTCAGCCCTTAATGACGTGTGCTGTTGGGAAGGGTCTGATCTGAGGGGTCACTGAGGTTTGTGGAACAGTTCTTGTGCTGGCAAACACTCCTGTTGAAACATGCAAGAGGCTTTGTGACCTCCTGAGGTCCTTTCCAACCTGAATTATCCTGTAAGCTTATACTACAGTTGCAACATACCATTTCAAAAACAGTGAATCTTCCTTTTACTAATACTAGTCAGGCCTGACAATTATAGTACACTTCTGTCTCTCACAGGGAGTAAACAGAGACTTGAGGTTGTATTTCAGCCCTACATTGTTATTACTTTTTGAATCTTTAACCAGAATGGCTTTTTGTCAAGCATTTGCTACATGCTATTTAAAGTGATGTTGAAATACTCCATTTTAATGACTTAAAAATATGTTCTCTTCACAATATTGTATACCCAGGTCCTGCATCTCTACCTCCTTTTACCTGTGTGAAAATTACACACAGGAAGATCTTGTAAGACTCATTGCCTGCTCATCTGCAAAGATATATCAATGAATTTGTGTGAACAGGTAAGGAAGCCTCTATAAAAAAAACTAAAGCATCCCTCTACCCCCCAAACTAAATTACCAGGAATATAATTTAGTGAACAATATTAATAGAGTACAGTTTTAGGGCGGAATCTGAAAAAGAATCCAGATGGGAAATTTAGGAAGGCAGAATGTAATTATCTAAACTGGACTTTAATCAGGACACCAGGGCTGACATCACTGTTCTGGAAAAAGCAGTGGAATCTCTAATGACCAAAAGTGGTGTAAACAATGGTTTTACTCAGCATCTGCCATGCAAGTGTTCTCCCATGTTCTCCTGGGGCATCGGCCTGATGACGACTCAGAGAAAACTGTGCTTGAGCCACCTATTAAATTACCAGTGAAACTGGATGAAATATCACCAAAAGAAATACAGGGTAATTAATGTGAAGAAAATCAGCCACAACTCTTTCAATTCATTTTTCTTAAGCTGTCCATTTAAGGAATACAAGGAATGCTGTCAGTAAGCATGGTCATGGAGAATTCAGAACTCCTACATATTCTACAGAAAGATATTTTGCACAATTCACAGTATATTTGCAAGTTATTCTTTATAAGGTTTTCAGGCATCCAAATAAGGAATAGAAACAACTCCATGCAATCTATGTAATCATAAACTACTGGTAGTGAAATCTTACTCAAGGCAAATATACTGAAGTCTGTTGACATAAGTTGATCAAACAATTCTCGACAACCAGATTTCTAAAAATCAAAGTATACTTGTGGATAATTTACAAGTAGGAAAAGGTCATGATTTGCTGATAAATGATTTATTATACATAGTCTGCTCAGTACAGATCATTCACTCCATTAATAAACAGCAGAGATGACAATCTAATATTTTTAAACCTCCTTTTATATTCACCTTTTCAGACATCTAGCTTTTATTTCAAAGTTTCAGGAGTCTTCCTAACTATGTTATTGAAAAGGTGCCCAATGTTAAAAGCACACCTTATTTTCCCAAACCTAAATCCACCATCTGCAGTGATCCACATAGTTCTCTCTTAGTAAAAAAAGCTGATGAATCACTCAGAGAAGAAGGAACTTCCAAATCCAAGGATTCAAACACCCTTCCTCTAGCTCCTTTGCATTTAATCCCCAGAATCTGGTCTTGAGCATATTATCTAATTAGAGCTCATACACTATCACAGAGTCAAAGAGTGCCTTGGACGTGTGCTATTTCATTGCATTTAAGGTTTTACTCTGCAGCACTGAAGGCTACAGAAACACTTCCTTTGACATCTACAAAGGCTGTACAAGGCCATTGTGCTTTATAAGTAGAAGATAGGTTTAAACTTACATCTAAAAATACAGTAAAGCCATATTTTTTTGTAAGAACCACCACTTACTGAGAGAGCAGCTGTGTACTGCACCAGATCAAGTTTGAGTGGTTTTAAGAAGCCACCCCATGTAGAGCCCCTTACAGTAATCCAATTTTGATGGATGAAATCCAAGCATACATGTTCTCCTGGTGATTTCCTGCCCCAAAAATATTTCAATACAATGAAAGAATTACAGTATTAAACAGATTTCCTTTTTGATATTCAATAGGCATTGAAATAAGAAAGTCCTAAGTGCATGGCAGAACCCTTATACTTTAAGTGGTACAGTGTATATGCATAAGCAGCTCACCATCATCAAGATTTAACAGTTATTCTTAATAGCCACTGAGTTCTTTGCCTTCGTGAACTACTGGCCTTTTTCTACCTTACAATCAGCATTTATGGATGGCACATCATTCTGTGACCGCTACTGTACCACTTCTGTGCTCTGCATATACCACTTGCACAAAAACCCAATGGAGTTTGCTCTTTTTGGAATGCTGTCTGAAGAAACTGGGCAATTGTATGAAATATTCTCCATAACACAAAGCAAGTCTTATTACCAGTTTTGCACTCAGAAAGGGACATGTCATGTTAATGACTTCAGGATGCTTTCCAGTAGGTATTTCATCACAGGAAAATAGTATTGAAACAATATACAGAGAAACTAGCATGAGGAGATTATGACGCACCAAGACTAGAATTGCTCCTTCCTTCCTTCAGGTACAAGCAGTCAGAAATAATCTTGAGGATTTCAAGAATGGTGAGTGATTTTTCCTGCCATTTTCTCTTTAAAAGACAGGAGCACCCAAAGAAAAACTTTTTTTTTTTTTCAGTGATCTTTCCCCATATATGGCAGTTGCCATGTTAGGACATACTTAGAGCCAGGTTTTGCCAGCCATTTTTATTGCACTAAAATTGGTAACACATATTACACCCAGACTAGCAAATCGCAGCATCAATTCAAAATCCCCTGAATGTCTACCAGAGTTTCAGTCTCATTTTGACAAGACACCCAAACATTCACCAATACTTCAACAGTTACCCTTTCTGAGCCTTGGCTTCTCTGTTAAGGAAATCTGCCTGAAAGAACATTATACCTTAGCATCTGTCAGAGCCATCAGAGGATCAAGATGAGGTTGGTGAGTTTTGATTACGTATCTATAATTACATACGAATTATATTTTACAAGGATAACAGAAACATAATATCATGAAGCAGGGTTATTTTAAATCTCTATGAGAAAACCAGAACAAGAAAGAAAGAAGCTAAAAAAAGAATTCTGGGATTCATATGTGGTTTTGATAACATTTATCTGGGATATGTCTTGAAACAAGTCTGGAGCCGCCCTTCTGGTCTTTTCAATTTGTAATTTTTAACTAATAAGAATCACATTCCTTTTGCTTTGTAAAATTGTCATGTGTGACCTCACCCAACAATTGTAATGTGCAAAACATCAAGCATTTACACAATAAAAATAATTGCAGTTATTACCATGTAATACTGTAAAGGAATACTGAAAGTTATGGCAGGACTTTACAAAACTGCTATTTACGATGCATGGACAAAGAACAGTGTTCTCAGAAAGTTCTACTGAAATCAAAAATCTTACCTCTAGCTCATAGTTCCATCACTGAAGAAGGCGTCTGCACTATCGCAGGTACTATGGTCCCTGACATGAAGATCTCATAGCAAGATATTTTTTCATGTCATACAAATAATAATGACAGCTAAATTTTTATATGTACATGTCTGGAAATTACTTTTATTTTGTAGCACTACCTAAATTTTAATAAACTGACTTTTTACTGAGAAATTTACCCTTTAAATTCTTACATAACATTGCCTGCATTGACATAAAACAATAAACATAAAATTCTCCAATGGAAGCAAGTGAACTTGAAAGATAGTCAGAAATGAAAAATCTATCTGCATTTTACATATGTTGGTATTCTGAGAATTAATGATGAATTAATAATAATAATAATCATCATCATCTCTTCTAATTTCAGAGCAACTTTTAAAATGTGTTCCCTTCATATACCTTCATGATTCTAGTTTGTTTTCTAGAATAAACATTTTAACAACACATTTTATGGAAAGGAATGTTTACTGAAACAATGAATAGTAGGCCAGAAATATATCCAGCAGTTTTTGAGTGCAAGTTCATATGAAAAAACCCCCCTCTATTTCTTTCCTTGACTGGGTATTTGTAGCTCAAGCTATATGACCAAACAGAACTGCATAGATTATATCAATAATTCTACTTGAAAATGAACTAAAGCACAATTTGGAATCATTATTAAGTGAGGATATTTATAGAAGAAAATCAAAGTATTTTTTCACAAACTGAAGAAGATGTGATATTCATCAAATACAGTTCAAAATTAATAGATAAATTATTCACAAGGTAGTAATGAATTATGCTTACCACATATATTCTTATAGAAACAATAAAATCTTACTTTTTAAACAAAGTCCTATACAATTGCATGTCTCCACACCAACTTCTTCCCTCAACTCCTTGCTCTAACCAAAACAGTTTCTACCCTAGATGGAAGACAGAGATTGCAAGTCCACTGGGTTTACACTGTATTGACCACTGTTTGTATATGATATCAGACACAGAAGTGATAAGTATGATGTCCAAATAACCATAACTGTATATTCTCCAAAAACATTTTAAAGCAAATATCTTGATTAATGTGACTAGAACAGGCTTAAACATAAGCCTCTCTCACATCACTGTGAGACTTTCCTGATGTCAATGGATGTTGCTTAAGAGAACGCTGGCACAAGAAATCAAGTACTTAAAACCAACCACAAAAATAAAAGCATATGAATATAACTTTTAAATGAGCCTAAGTAACTCAACAACCTAGAGTAGCTTCTAAAAAACTTTACAAATATTTGGCAGTATAAGTATATTCAAAACATACCTTTGGATTGTACCTTATATTTGAGTCATGAATAAACAGTTCTTACATAATTATGAACTTTTGAAATTAATGACCTACATTGCTAGTTGAAATGGAATCTTACACCATTAGCGTTTGGATAATAACAGTATGAGAGAAATCTGGGAGTATAATAGAACCTTTCATACATCAAGAAGAATTATACCATGTTTCATTTCCATTATTCTCATCCTCTTAAATTTAAGATTCAGGGCCAGTTTCTTAGTAGATAGGATTCACCATTAATAGTACTCAACCCAACATAGTCACAACAGTCCGGCTATGTTGTGAGTTCAATGCCAGACCATTCCAGAAATATCACTGTTAGCCACTGCTGTAAATAAACCTTTCACTATGATGTATATAGGTATAAAAATCTAGTAAATGACAATATATTTAGTTGGCAAATATTCAGCAAAAACTTACCCTAAGAGATAAGGAAGTGCTTATCCCATTCCCTAAAATTGACTATTCCCCTGCAAGCAGCAGCACCTAATACTAGTGTAGTCAAGTGATTAGGAAGTCCACACAGCCATCTGATCGCTCTCAGAGAAGGCATGAGACTTAACTGTTAGTAGGCTGATCCAATAGTACTTTTTTACCTTAAGTGCTCAAAAGTATAACTGCCTTTCCTACAAGAGAAATCCATGCAATTACATATCAAATGTAGAGATTAGAGGACTGAATTCAGTGAGAAGTGATAACAAAACACTACATGATGAAGTTCTATCACTAGCTCTTTAATGAAGAATATTTTGTTCCCTACTGAATATTTTTAGTGTATGAAGTGAGGTGCAGGTCAGATGGAGACAATACTAACCACTTCAATGAAGGAAGTATAACCTACATCCATATTCATCATATAATGAAAATTATATTTCATGTTGGGTGGCAAGAAGATCCGTAAAAAGAACCACAGCAAAGAGCAGAGAGAATAAGAGTAACTGCCCTCATTTAGTAGCCCATACTTATACTATCGAAATCACAGGGGAGAGTAATTAAATTTAATAGAAACCACCCATGATTTGAAGCTGCTCTCATTTTAGGAATGCAAGGGCAAGGAATTCACTGCACAGTTCAACTTCAATTAACCAAATTATTCAGTGTCCCATGGTAATCAGATAAAAGTGCTTGTATCATGTTAGAAGTAACAGGTTTTGGGAAACATACACAGTATATAGAAATACATGTCACAGAAGGAAGACAGATTAGAGAACCTTTGATGCTCAGCACAGCTGAATTGGGTAGAAAACTTAATGAGAAGAGTATTAGAATAGATTCAGATTTAAAAATTAAGATATGGGTTAAATTGGTGGGTTTTGATCAAACATTTATAGGGCATTCACTTCTGTGTGTGTTTTTCCAAAATTGCTTCAGAAAGCATGTAGAGGTCAACATGCAAGTGAGATGTGATGCCCAGTAGGAAGAAGGTAAGAAGGAGCATGGAGCTGACCTGCATGTCTTTTGACAGTTTACTATTTCTGCCCCTCAAGGACATGACAGTTATAATCTGATAACTCCATTTTATTTCAACACTGGAGAGTCTCTCAAATCTCTTTTGTTCTTTGGTTTAACAGCGATTTCATCCATACTTGTATCCAAATATTTAAATATTTTTTATGGCATTCATTCACAAGCTCGCTAGAAGCTGTTTTCCTGCGTGGCTGTTAGCTTCCCGGTCATCAACAAACCTAGCTTTTTCAGAACAACTTCTGTCATAAACATTGCATCCCAAAATGGAACAAACAAAAAGTAGTGGTGACTATGTTTTACAAACAGAAGAAAAATCTACAGATTACTCATTTAAAATTCTGCTTATGCAGAATGGGGATACTAATAGTAGACAATTACCCTTATTGTTTCAAACTATTGCAAGAGTGTGATGGTGAAAACATTGATTTTCACAACATCCATCCTTGGTCATTATAAGAGCTTGGTCATCATAAGAGAATAGGCTTAGTGTTACTTAAAAAAAAAAAAAAAAAAGACCCACCTAAAGATTACTTCCTAACTTATAAATCAACACATGATTTGACTGAGAATTTTCAAAAAGGTTTGGCAGAAAGTAATAGGTGGGGAGGATTATTGAAATACTGACATCTTGTAATAAAAAGTTGTCATCTTCTAAAAGTTTCATCTCTACAAAGATGACAGTCATCATATAATTTAACTCTAAATTGTATCCTTGAAAGCTCTTTTAATATTAAGATACAAAAAACTGTCCAAGAAATCTGTTATAAAAAAAGAAACTGTAGGTGGAACAACAAAAGATGCATTATGATAGGCCTACAAAAGTGCAACCAATATTAAATATTTTTCTGTTCATGTATGAAGCAATTCAGGAAGAAAATGGAAAATAACAACAGGGAGTACATTTATCATGTTCAGACATATTTGAAACAAAGACCATAAGTAATGCTGGATAATAGCATGAGAAAATAAAAAGCAAGATATAAATCTATAGGAAGTGTAGAGAAGAATATAAGATAAATTATCTACATCTGCTGCAATATCAGATGATTTCTAAATAAAAAGAGTAAAAAAAAAAGTAAACAATCAGGAAAAGAGTGATGTGTAACCCACTGAAATACCACATAAATGCTGACTATCTGTATGAGAAAAACAGGTATGCTAAGACAAACTACCCATAGAAAAAAAGAAAAATCTGTTTCATTTATTAACCACAATGTTTAGTCTCATGCATTTATAGCAATGGATTAGTATCTAGTATTATAATAGCCTGTAAAATGAAATTTAACCAAATGAAAAGCATATATACTCATATTGATATATTAATACTAAATACAAAGTAATAACATTCTAGTTATACGTTAGTAAATTATACTTTAGTAAAACAAACATGACAAAAAAATTCCAGAAAGACTGTATTACCATATACCTATATTTTTAAAACAGGGTTTTATTACAGCATATTGAGCATTTGTTGCTGCAATGCACCTTGAAGTCTACAAAGCTTCAGGATGATCAATGATTGTATCTTGCTACTGTGCAAAGATTTGACATACTTTTTTCCACTACCTTGCACCTTTCAGCACCAGTTATCTGCATTTTTGCAAGGCAACAGTAAACAAATTTTAAAATGACACTATTCCATCTGAAAGCATTGAAAATATTAGAAGATATCTACCAAGGAGAACAGCAGAATTTAGATCATCTGGAGCAAAAGCCAAGTGCAATGCTTTGTCTTCTGATACCCAGTTTAAAGGATAACTTGTATTCCTCTTTTGCTTCTGTGTTCTCGGCAAAAAAGAATTTAGTGTATGCAAACTTGCAAAGGGACATCACGTAAGTCCATTTAACTTAGTTATACTATTATTAGTTCCTTCATTAATGAAATCATTATTATTTTTATTATGCCTGCCTTAAAGGCTTGATTTATTTACAAAAATTCAAAAATATGCTAAAAACCTATTAAAGAAATTGTTTTCCTAGGTCTAATTTTGCAACAGCTTTCTCCTTTCTAACTGATTCTTATGTACATTTTTGGCTGTTGACTCTTTCATCCAGGCCACTAAAGGTGTTTTAAAGAATTTGCCTTGCCGCAATGCTCATGACAGAGCCAATTTGTTGCAACAGAGATTTCAGCATTCTGTGCAACGGCTATCCGAACAAAGCAAAACATAAGTAGTCTTGGAGATACTGTCTTAAAATCTAGCACAATGTTCAAAGATTGATCTGTACATATTACATCCTGTCCTTAAGCACAACTTTGAATGTCATTCCTATTAATTCCAAGGTCCTTTCAAAGACGGACCCAGCTGGATTCTGTTTTGCTGGTTTTATAATGAAACTCTTTACACCCAAAACAGGTATTGCAACACAGTGTTATACTCTCTGCTGTAATCCGCTATTACCTCAAAGAGATATATATAGAGATATATCAATATGTCAATTACCTTTAATTAAATGAATATCATCTCTTTAGAATCAGATCTTTGCCAAAATAAAAAAAGAAGTGTTGCAAGTTGGCTAGCCAACCCTTCATCAATTGGCTGATTGCTGACAGCTCAGTGGTACATGAATCAAGAGCCAGAATGTCATTTGCTAACATATCAGGAAAATTATTTCTGGCACCAAACTGCACCTGCATGTGATAAGAAAATGCTTCTATACATCTCCACAACCAGTGCAATAAGACTAACAGAACAAGTCTGGTTGTCAAGTCTTGTATGCATGTCACTGTATTAATATGGCAGTGAAAAATATTTGATTTCTCTAAATAAATCCTAATGAACAAAAACAAGAACAGCAAATTGATGCAACTTGAAAGTCGGTAGATAGCATTTACAAAAGACCCTAGGTAGCTTAAAAGCTGAAAGTCACTACTGAAAGGAAAAAATAGAGACTTCTATCCCTAGTGGAGTGAAGTCCCTGAATCCTAGGAGTGGCAAGACTGAAGACATATGCTTTAGCATTTCTCTATTGAGTAGTTAGTTCAAGCCTCTCCTCCTCTCCTTGGAGTGCAAAAACCCCCTTACATCTTTCTGCAACCCCATTCCTAGGCAGTGTATATGACTGCAGACCTATATATTCTAGCATGGGACCAGGCAGCTAGAAGTTAGGCACCCTGGTGTCTTTGGGACAGATTTAAATGATTTGAGTACCTAAGTAAGAACTTATGGGTAGAATTCAGACCAAGTGATATCACCAGTGTAACCTTAGGCACTTCATTGAGATACCTGAGAAATATTACCTTAGATTCCTTCTGTGTAGAGAAGCAGCACTTCAAGAAGCTAATTTATCTCATTAAAATCATGCTGTCTTTCTTCATGGAATACTAAGTTTACAGCAATACGTTCTTGACTTCTGTACTTCAGTTAGATGGGGTGAATTTTCTGTAGAAGTCCTAGGACAAACTATCAGCTAAATTATTTTTTCTATATAACTCCCACTATGATATGACAGTAATCTACCTTCCTAGGACTGTATTTCTAAGTGTTTGGAACGGCTCCTATCTGTGTATCAAGGTGCCTGTCTCTTGCTTCAGCCTAACTAGGAAGAAATACAGCATTCTGCCTGAGGACCCCCATGAGGTAGGATGAGAGGTGACCTCAGAAAACATGAAGCATTCACTCCCAGCATGAGGTAGCTTTACTGCTTGGTTTTGTTGTTGTTGTTGTTGTTGTTTTTTATTATTATTATTATTTATTTACTTAGTTATTTAAATAACTTTTTACTCTGTTGTTCTACTTACGATGTCTGTTTTTATAACAGCATCTGAACATTACAAACACACTTTGAGGAGATAGGGTCACTAATCTCTATGTCATGAAGTAGGCTATGGGTTCATCATTCCACATCTGAAACTGTGTCACTGTGCAGAATCTGAGAGACCTGGGATCAGAATCAGAGAACAAGTCCTTCTTTCCAGGATTGTTTATTCAGTTTATTTTAAGATGCTTCTTGAAAAACAAATGAAGAACCAAGC
>NW_008824716.1:1234606-1237663 GCF_000699105.1 Pygoscelis adeliae
AGGAAAACAGAAGCCTGAACTCCTCTTTTGCTAAGCAGTAGGGTGCAGGGTCACAGTCCTTTCATCTTCTTCTGATGCATCTTGCACTCCCCTCCTCATGAAACAGCGTTAGTAAGGCACATACTCACCTAGCATATTCTATAGCCTGGTAAGTGTGTTATTCTTCTAGTACATATAGAAAGGTGGTATGAGGAGAGCACTGAATTTAGATCACCTTTTCCATAAAGTGACTACTTTAAACACTCTGCCCCAATTTTTTTTAAAAAAACAGCGAGTACCTTCTTTCCAGTTTTCAAGGTCTTTCATGGTCCTGGCCCTTTGACTGTACCCTGCTGGGTATTTCTGATTTTGCTCTCCAGCAAACTCTTTCCTTCCAAGATTAAACTCAGGGAAATTTTTGGGGAACAGTTTACTACATCCTATAGCAATATAGTAACCACATTGATTTGGACTACCTCCAACCTATATAATCCTCTAACAAATTCCCAGCAGGTCTTACCACAAACATTTCTGCAAATCTTCATACCATGCTACAAAATATGTAACACATATTCTTAGACCTATGCTGCAAAATTGTATACTAGTGGACTGCAGGCCATTATATCTTAGTTCATGCACAAATTCCTAGGGAGACCAGTGACAAGTGATAGGCAGTCTGGATTTGGCCCACCTATTCAAGAGAGAGCAAGTCTTAAATAGTGTAGAAGCCAAGTCTTTCTGCACTATTTAGTCTATGGGACAAGAGATCATTTCCTGCAGCACATGCCTAAAGAAACCAGTGAGTTTTGCTTATTCCTTTTGAAGAGGAGACGCAGCTAGCTCCTCTGAAAAGATGCAAGACTCTTGATCCAGATGGACATAGGTTCCTCCTTGCAACTCTATGCTATTGTCCTGGTTTCGGCAGGGGTAGAGTTAATTTCCTTCCTAGTAGCTGGTACAGTGCTGGATTTAGGATGAGAACAATGTTGATAACACGCTGATGTTTTAGTTGTTGCTAGGTAATGCTTACACTAGTCAAGGACTTTTTAGTTTTCCATGCTCTGCCAACTGAGAAAGCTGGAGGTGCACAAGAAGCTGGGAGGGGGCACAGCCAAACTGGCCAAAGGGATATTCCATACCATGTGACGTCATGCTCAGTACATAAACTGGGGAAAGCTGGCCGAGGGGGGGCCGCTGCTCGGGGACTGGCTGGGCATTGGTTGGCAGGTGGTGAGCAATTGCAGTGTGCATCACTTGCTTTGTGTATTAGTATTATTATTATTACTACATTATTATTATTGTTATTATTTTATTTCAATTATTAAACTGTTTTTATCTCAACTCATGAGTTTTTCTCACTTCTACTCTTCCAATTCTCACCCCCATCCCACCGGGGGTGGGAGGGGGGAGGAGTGAGTGAGCAGCTGTGTGGTACTCAGTTGCCGACTGAGGTTAAACCACAACAGCTATACATCTGAGCTTTGCTAAGGAGGACACAGTGAAGGCATATTCTGGTGTTTCCCAGTGGGTAGGTCTAAATTGCTCCTGACTCGCCATAGTCATTGCTGGGATCTGAAGTGCTTGTGAACTCTGGAAATTGCTCTGAATCGTAAGAGCTAGGGTTTTTATTTGATACAGCCTTAAGGCTCATTTTCAACTGGACCCAAAAGTCTTAGTAATTTTTGAAAATGGTCTTCAAGTCTAGCATCCAGTATCTTCAAGTGTTTTTATGTTTTTTTCTATAGGACTGAACAGATTATTACAGAATTAAAATTATTGTAGAGCTATGGAACACAATGATTCCTAATATAAGTGCTTTTAAAAAGGTACTGTTCATCTGCAGTGGTTTGGTTTGAAATGTTAAACATGAGTAGTATAATGTCAATGTCCATATTCATGATTGATGCTTAACCATTCTATGTTGTGCAAGTGTAGCTGGAGTTATAGAAGTACTGAAAAACTCTGCAGCCAGAAATGCAATTTTAAAAACTTCTTTTGCATTCAAAGATCTTTAAAAAAAAGGCAAATTCTTTTCTTTTTTTTATGTTCTCCATTTCAGATACCAAATTTTAACCCACTGGTCGTTTCTGAAGCTAAGTTATGAACAACTGGAATACTGAAAGCACTGTGACACTTTCCACTACCAAATTCTGAACAAATGTTATTATAAAGACAGACAAGAACAGCTTTCTAAACATTTCATCATTTTACGGGTAACATGTATAATGGCTGACTGCAACGTTTATTCATATTGTGAAAACATTCTAGGGTCAGGCAAAAAATAAATTTTAATTCTTGCATTAATTCTTAGTTCAAACTTAAATGATCTTAATTAAGTTTCTATTGGAAATGACTTAAGGAAATTTAAATCAGGGTCATTTTATTTCTTCGTGATAGGAGGAAACTCATTGGACCAGATGATGATATTGGCATTAGAGATGTCCACATCTCAGAGTCATCCAACACTGCACCTCCAATCAGCATAGACCGATGGGCATTTCTTCGGTGCAATTCATTTGCTGTCAATCAGATGAATGGCATCTTTGAAAGTGCCTTCATCTTTCCAGTGATAATAAGCAAAGCCTAAGATAATCGTGTAGATGAGCCTAGTTAAAATACAAAGGACTGCATTTTAGATATCTCAGAATCATTTAATTTTAATCCTCCCCTGGATATCCAAAATTATTTTGATGACTATTATACTATGTACAACCTAATTTGATTTCTGAATTCATTTTTAAAGACATACCATATGAAAAGATGAGTTACAAATATGCATTTGTTTTTGAACAGAAGTAGGCTGATACATGGTAAGTTCTTTATTCTTTCAGAGAAATTTGTAGTAAATTTGTAGTAAATTCAATACTTGCATGAGGGCCCAATATGCCGGCCGGACCCATTGCACAGGGAAGTCTACTGCCTCCCTGGGGCCTGGGTCAGAGACATTACTAGGAAGCTCCCTGGTCTGGTACGGCCTTCTGACTACTACCCGCTGTTGGTTATACAGGCTGGTAGTGATGAGGTTGCAGAGAGAAGTCCAGAAGTGATCAAAAGGGACTTCAGGGCACTGGGGCAACT
>NW_008824716.1:1237831-1238140 GCF_000699105.1 Pygoscelis adeliae
TCATGGGGAGGTTTACACGGCACCGGGCCTGCTGGCGACAGATGGAGTTCAGCTGTCTCACAGGGGGAAAATAATTCTCACTCATGAATTGGCAGGGCTCATTGAGAGGGCTTTCAACTAGGTTTGAAGGGGGAAGGGGACAAAACCAGGCTCACTAGAGATGAGCCTAGGGGTGGCATGCCAATGCTGGGGGCAAAATCGATAGCCCAGCTCAAGTGCATCTACACCAATGCATGCAGCATGGGCGGCAAACAGGAGGAGCTGGAAGCCATTGTGCAGCGGGAGAGATATGACTTAGTTGCCATCACA
>NW_008824716.1:1240762-1264494 GCF_000699105.1 Pygoscelis adeliae
AGGGAAGTGGTTGAGTCACCATCCCTGGAAGTATTTAAAAGGCGTGTTGATGAGGTGCTTAGGGACATGGTTTAGTGGGTATGGTGGTGTTGGGTTGATGGTTTGACGCGATGATCTTGGAGGTCTCTTCCAACCTTAATGATTCTATGATTCTATGATTCTATGAGGACTAGGGCCAATACTATTTGAGACCAAATTATTTTTGTCTGCAGAAGAAGTCGTTTTGAGCTAGGATATAACAAATGTCTTTATTCTTCAGCACTTTAGGTCTATTCCATAGGAAATGTGTTCAGGAAAGCATTAGGGATTTCAATCTGTTAAATCATTGACACATCCCATAATCCGTTTCACATGGTCTGACCATGAGTTTACTTCATAAAATAAAATGAAATTTCACTATGAAAAATTTGAAGTTCTCAACTGTGAACTGCCAGACCTTCGGAAAGTTTCTTATAACTCCTATGCCAATTGATTGAAAAAAACAGTTACACCAGCACAAATGGAAAAGCAGAGATACTGCTTTTAATGCAATAAAATATAAGAACAATGCTGCCTAATAGCTGTATTGCCATGATTTTTCATCACTCCTAGCTTACACTATGTGTGATGATAACTACTGAAGTCTTTGCATCTCACTTCCAGTAGGCTCTGAGCCATCAATTGAGCTAGTTCACGGGAGACTGGAATTTGGTCTGCCCTATGTCCTCTTGGTCTCAGGCTATGTAAAATGTCCTTAATGGACTGGAAACAACTAAAAGGCAAGAAAAAACTCTAGTACTTCCTTTCCTATTTGAAGGGAGGTGAGTAAGCCCAAGAGACAAGCAGGTAATTTATAGTTAAACATTTTCCTTTGATCTGTATATCGCTTTTTCTATTTTGAGCTAATTTGATTAAGTACGCACAAAGAGGGAGCCAAAGGAGAAAGGTTTTTCTGCAGGCAGCCAGCCAGGAAACACAGTAGCAGAGACCTAATTTTTTATTATTATTATTATTGATCGATCTCCAAGTGATACACATAATTGACTCAAAATAACAGAGGAGCTGAATTAAATCTGAAACATTTGGCCATACTTAATATGGGGTTTTCCAGTGCTAAGAGCTTGGATAGTTTCAACTACTTTCAATACCACAGAAAATGTAGGTAAAATAGTATTATGGCCTCACAAGTTATTTTGTGTCAGCTGAACTTCAATAACTGACAATATGGATGCTGTTACCCCACTGCAAATATGAAGAAAAATGTTCTAGCTTATGTCCTCTCTTGTTAAGACTTAAGCAAATGCATTTCATATTACATTTCCTGTCAGTTACACAATCAAAGTACAAAGTAATTACCTACATCCGATTTAGTCATCTAGATGCCTTTTATAAAGCACAGGGAGAAATGGCAGCTGTGTGGAGCGATCCATTTCATTCTAAAGTAAACAGCTAAAATATATCAGAAGAAATATGCTTTAAAAATACCTATTTGTTTTTTTACTACGGACCCTACCCATTTAGATGCAGACATCTAACCAGATTTGCATGAGACAAACTCAGCCACAGTTACAACAGCTCAGCTTACACACGACAATTCATGTCTGGCAATAATTAATTTGTACGTTTAAGCTGCAAAGACTTTTTCTATGTAAAGACAGAGAAATGTAGTGTTGGCTTGAAGTACTTATTGCCTATATACACACCACATTCTCCTGTTTGGCCCAACTGTGAAAACATAAAAACATGATGAATCATGGGTTAGAAAACTGCCACTCACTTCAGTCCTTCTGGTGCTCCAAGGGGACACAGGTATATGTCCTCCATGGTAAGTGAGACCTGTGGGCAGAAAAAGACCCCAGTTGTAGCTTCATAAATTATGAGTTCAGAACACACACTGTTTTTAACCGACTTCAACAGGAAATATACAATGGTGTAACCAGGTAAGATAACCAATTCTGGTCTTGCCTATATTGCCATCTTACCACTAATTATATACTTTTATACTTTTTTATACTTAGAAATTGTGAAAGGTTGGACAGCAAAATTGGATTAGGTATACATCTACTAGGCATGTACAAAGTACTGTGACAAAGAGGGGCTGTTACAAAACAAAACAACCAAAACTAATAAGAAACAGTCAGTCATCATCAGTTAAGTTAGCCAACAATTTGCAACGTTTGCTCATTCTTCAAATCTCTGTTCTAATATAGAAAGATTTAATCTTTACTTGATGGGTCAACCTCACACAAAAAAACAGACTTCTCTGACCCAAAACATTAACGTGTATAGTGTCTAGACTAATATTTTACCAGGACAGATGTTACCACAAGTCAACTACCAATGAATTTACACCAGTTGAAGGAGGAATATGAACAAACCATTACAAGAAAGTAAAAAAATCCTATGCTTCTATATAAAATATATAAACTGCTCTATTCTAGGTAGCTTAGAAATTATTCAAAGTGTTTTAAAAGAACATAAACAGTATATAATTTACCTTAAAAATTAAAATATCTCCTTCACTGCCAAACAGCTATTGCTGTCGATGCCTTGTCTAATACTGTGATTAACGGTATTTAGAAACAATACTGCTGAGATATAATATGTTTTGCAGGGTGGATCCTGGATCTTAGCTACTTAGGAGATTATCTGCTAATTGCTGTTCTTCATTTGAATTCATAACATCACCACTCTAGCAACAGTTAAGTTGTATTTAAGGATGCACTTCATTATAATCCCATGTTTTCAGAAGCTTATAACTTTATATAAATTATCTGCTCATAAAGTTTTTCTCAGCCCAAAGAAGGCATTTTGGAACAGTCTGACACAACACCATTTGACTGCTTAGTATTTGCATGTTCAAAAATGTGCTACTTTTTATGCCTCTTTTTTGATGACACATTAACATACTTGTCAACTTATGGTACTCAAAACTCCCCAGGTTTTTTAAGGCGCCAGCTTGCAGTTCTCAACAAGTAGAAATGCTTCTGACATATTTGGGAGACTGCTTAGAAATAACACAGGTTTCAGTGTTGCTCAATTAGGGAAAGGTCAGTGATACTTGAAACTGCCCAAAAGGAGCAGTGACACTGAAGAAACTATCAAGGTTTGTTATATTTTCCAGTCAGTCAAAAGGGACTGGTCCACTGGCATGGAAAATCCTGCTCATTCCTTTTTCCCTCTCAAAACAAAGTAGACATAAATTTGTTTATACTGGCTAGAAAAAAAATTTACCTGTCCTAAACAATTATTATCCTATAAGGATACTACAGCTAAACAGGTGACCATGTGTATCAACATCTGACACTTGGCCACAGCTCAGTGGGCTTGAGTCTAGGCATTTTGCAGTGAAATATGGGTCTAGACATCTAGCTGCTACTCTCACATGATCCCCAGTCTAACAGTTTAGTGACAGTGTCAAAGAAATTAAGCACCTCAGAAAAACGGCTGTAGAATCCGATCCGGCCTCCTGAATAACGCCGATGAGGCATGGGCTGTCACCTCCTCACATTTGCTCAAGAGAAAACCAAAACCATTGATGTCAGAGTCACTGGGAATTTGCAGATGTAGCGGGAAAGGGGCGAAAGAAAAAAAGCAAAAGCAAAAAAAAAACCCAGCCTCCGTATGATTTGGGCTTCCAGCACTTGCTGAATCTTTCCAAAAATGAAGCCGTATACACCATGAGAAACAATGGTCACAAACAGAGGTGATATCACAAGAGGTATCCTCCTGGTCTTGTGAGGTTGTCACTCCAGCTGACATATACTGTGAAGTAATAAGCAACACCTTCTCCAGATCCCAGAAAGGAGGGAGATAAATGGCACTGAATTGGCTGTATTTCCCCAAAATGTCTCAGACAAGCTACAGCCGCAGCAGGCTGAGCAGCTGAGCCCTCAGAGACTGGGCTCAGAGTCTCAGACAGAAAGGAAAGATTTATTGCCATCTGGTAACAATGATGCTGATGTCTCAGAGAGACCTGCTGGGCTACACAGCAGCACCTAGCAACTCTAAAACTAGAAGGACGTAATTAGGTAGCTTAATTACTGGGCTGCTTATAAAAGTTGGAAATCCTACATTATACTTATATTATTATTACAGTTACATTTGGCAGGGAAAGAAGGATGTGGGAAACTGAACCTTTAAGAGGCTAAGATGAGCCAAACCGAAGCAGTCACTGTCATCTGCTGTCTTGTTATATTATTCAGGGACTCCTGTTATACAGTATGGATTGCCTAGGACTCGGATGCTGAATGTAGCAACCCTCTATCATGCTGCCTGGCACTGAGTGACTGCTGAAAAACACAGCAACCTTGGTGGTTGACAACCTCTATATATTCACAGGACAGCTACAGCATGAACAGCTTATAGTACAAGTTTCTCTATTCTGCCTCTGCCAAAATATCACTATACTCCCAACCTTCTCATGTGTATACAGCAACACTGGAAACTCCATTCCCATTAAAATGCATGGTTCTCTACAGGCTGCTAATTATTAATAGCGGCAATGGCAGCAATTTGAGAGAGATAAATACGCCTGTAATTTTGAGTAGAAGTTTGAGACAGCATGGCAGGGCAGAGAGACAAATGCTCTCTTCATGTTTGCAGTCATAACCTCTTAGCAAAACCAGAAAATATTGACAGGCAAAGAGGGTTGTTAGCCACACACTGGACATACAGAATTCAAAGGATGCCACAAAACCAGAAGCTGACCTCCAAGTCCTGAGCTTTTGTAGTTTTCACATCAAGACCAGATATGAATATGAAATAATTTGTTAGTTTTTACTGGGAATCTCCAATTGGAATGTCAAACACACTGGAAATCTGAAATTCAGTGTAGAAAATTGGTGTCTTACTGTCATTTTTATTCTAAAACTTACTGGTCAATCATTAAACCTCCTACAGTTCCTGAACAATTCAAGTGTAGTTGATCTGACTGTTTACATAGAACATTAAATGGCTTTAAACATGCTAATCTGACTCCAGTAGCACGTTTGCTTTTGCTAAGCCATAGATTAACAGCTTTGTAAGTCACAAAGAGCAGACCCAACTAAAAGGTGAGTATATTGCAGTTGTAAAATTATGCATGTTACAAAACCAATGTATATCATATGTAAATGAATACATTCAGTGAAGGAAAGAGCTGTCTGTATTATAGCACCTTTTTTTTTTTTTTTTTATTCTAAAAGGCGTGAAAAAGAGACTTGAAGCCAAATTCAGTGTCTGGAGAAAGCACTCTACTATGTTAACTCAGCAGCGAAAGGAACAGTAAACAGCTATCGTCAAAATAATCCTTCAGGATTCCACAGAGCGTAAGACAATTACTCATTTTGAGGTGAAGCCCTCACCCTTTATCCGCCTTTCTGTTTTTCCTAGACCCACATGCAAATTGTTTTTCTTCCAGAGAATAGCCTGCTTTATTTCCCTTTTTAACTCCAACGAACAAAACTACTATGTATACTAACTAGGTTTCTGTGTCAAAGGGCACCAAAAATATGCTAGTATTGTTGAAGACACAAATGGAAAAACCTTGATTTGGCAGGGTTTTCTTGTCAACAAAGAAAAAATGCAAAGGACCCACATGAACACTGAAAAGATTAACCAAAAAAGGAATCACATGGAATGGTATTATTTTAAAAGCTCTAAAAAATGTCTCAGAAGTACCTAGCAGGCAAACGAGGAAATTTTTTTGGTTGGTTGTTAGGGCTCTTTTGTTGCATTTTACAACATAACATGAAGCCTAGGAACACATTATAGTACTTTGTAGTAGAATTTAAGACCTGGTAAGTGTCTGTATTTTGCATAAAGCTATTGGATGAGGCTGTGCTTTCTGGCATATCTTGCCACTGTTTGATAGCATTTTAAAAGCATACTGTGCTTGAACTATCAATATACAATATTTGTTAGTTTTATGCTCCACAAGTTACTTTGTTATGTGCAATGGAATAATTACTATGAAGTTTTGTATTGTAGCACTTTTGTCACAGTTGTTTTTTGGATAATGGAGCCTCATTTTGAACTTTTTATTTGCTTTCTATGCTGTCACTGTGATTTAATTGGAAATTGGACCAGAAAACATTAAAGGAAATTTTGGTGATTCCAGTCATTAAAGATTTTCCCTTGCTGGCATGTAAGTGGGATTCTTTACAGGGTGCTTATTTGTTTGATTTGTGCTTAAAGGATATGTTTATTTAAATGCATTTCATGAAATAAAACACTGGGCAAAAAGTAGTGTCTAGTGAATTTTCCTTGCAATCATCTCAAAGCACTAACAATGACACAGATACAAATGTGTATCATAGAATCATAGAATCATAGAGTAGTTTGGGTCGGAAGGGACCTTTAAAGGTCATCTAGTCCAACCCCACTCTGCAACGAGCAGGGACATCTTCAACTAGATCAGGGTGCTCAGAGCCCTGTCCAACCTGACCTTGAATGTTGCCAGGGATGGGGCATCCACCACTTCTCTGGGAAACTTGTTCTAGTGTTTCACCACCCTCAACGTAAAAACTTTCTTCCTTATATCTAGTCTAAATCTACCCTCTTTTAGTTTAAAACCTTTACCCCTTGTCCTATTGCAACAGGCCTTGCTGAAAAGTTTGTCCCCATCTTTCTTATAGGCATGCTTTAAGTACTGAAAGGCTGCATTAAGGTCTCCCCAAAGCCTTCTCTTCTCTTCTCTAGGCTGAACAACCCCAACTCTCTCAGCCTGTATTCATAGGAGAGGTGTTCCATCCCCCTGATCATTTTCGTGGCCCTCTTCTGGACCCACTCCAACAGGTCCATGTCTTTCTTATGCTGAGGGCTCCAGAGCTGGACACAGTACTCCAGGTGGGGTCTCACCAGGGCGGAGTAGAGGGGCAGAATCCCCTCCCTCGACCTGCTGGCCACACTTCTTTTGATGCAGCCCAGGGTACGATTGGCCTTCTGGGCTGCGAGCGCACATTGCTGGCTCATGTCCAGCTTTTCATCCAGCAGTACCCCCAAGTCCTTCTCGGCAGGGCTGCTTTCAATCCCTTCATCCCCTAGCCTGTAGTGATACTGGGGCTTGCCCTGACCCAGGTGCAGGACCTTGCACTTGGCCTTGTTGAACCTCATGAGGTATCACAGGAAAGGGTGAAAAAAGGCGGCATTTATTCCATATTTAAGAAAGTATTAAGTATTAAAATAGATTTTTTTTAAAGCTGATTCAGAAGGGGAAAAAGCAATATATATGAACTCAGGTTTCAGGCAGAAAAATAGATCATTAAAGCTGAGCCTACAAATTAAGCCTGTGCTTACTCTTTGTTGGATTTTTGGGGGCTAGGAAGGAAAATGTATACTAAAGATGGAAGGGAGAGAATTCATTTTTCAGAAAATACACCTCTCAGTCAGGTTTGCCATAAAGCTGACTATTTCTTTGGTCCTAAAATGTGTAATTCTTTGCTTCTAATTTCTTACAGGTTAAAGAGCAGATCAGTCTTCATACTGAACTGACTGATTTTCCAAGGTATTGGGACTTGTTTAGCCATGAGTGGAAGCAGTGGGACAGCAGGAACAGCAGGACAGTGCTCATGAGGGGCTCTGGACTCAGCAAAGAGGTTTGGGGCCATCTAGTTGGGTCCCAAACGCAAATACAGATCTTCTGGGATCAAGGGAAATCTTCAAGGAATTTCAGCATGCCTGTTGCTTATGGAAAGGGATAACTATGGAGAATGCGACTTCTAGCTAGCTGTAGCAGCAGCAGGACACACAACACCAGGCCAGAAACTTTGCTGAGGACAGTGTACACATGCACCGCAATTGTGTTGATGTGCTACAGGCACAGTCCTCAGCACCCACTGAAGCCACTACTCCAGCACATCAGAGACCTAACCCACTTGGAGCTCCTGAAGGCAGATGCAGCTCTGCAGGCCCAGTGCGGCAGGGACACCTGGTTGTTCTCACTGATCTCAGGGCCAGGGATGATGGGCTCCTCGCCTTCAGGACATGAGCACTGGTGAGAGTTTGTGTCATCAAGTAAAGGAGCTGTGGGAATCAGTCAGCAGGCTGTACAGCATCAGGGATGCTGAGAAAGAGGTTGACTGGATCTTCTCTGAGATCCTGCAGGACATGAGAGTCTGAGCCCCATCTGCACTGAAGGAGGGACAGGCACAGCCTGTGCCTATTGATTTGGGAAATGGAGACTCCCAGGATGGCAAAGACTGGGAGCTCATGACTTCTGTCACCAGGAGGACGACACCTGCTCCACCTGCAACTACAGTCTGCAACGACAGATTAAGGCCAGTCACTTATGGTAAACCCGAGGGGTGGATACTGGGTCCAATATTCTTTGACGTCTCCATTAATGACCTGCACTATGGGACAGATTGCACTGTCAGCATCTTCACAGATGATAGAAAACTGTGTGGGAGTGGTTGATATGCCAGATGGTTGTGCTGCCATTTAGCAACTCAACAGGCTGGAGAAATGGTTCAACAAAGAGAAATGCCAAGTCCTGAGGAATAATCCCATGCACCAGTACAGACTGGGGCTGGAAAGTAGCTATGCAGAAAAGGCCCTGGGGACCCTGGTGGACAAGTTCAGCATGAGCCAGCAATGTGCCCTTGCAGCAAGGGAGAACAACAGCCTCCTGGACTGTGTGAGGAATAGCATCACCAGCAGGTTGAATGAGATGATCCGTCCCCTCAGCACTGGTAAGTCCACACCTGGAGTACTGTGTCCAATTCTAGGATCCCTAGTACAAGAGAGACAGTAACATACTGGAGCAAGTCTGGCAAAGGATCATGAAGATGATTAAGGGACAGGACACTTACATATGAGGAGAAGCTGAGAGAGCTGGTACTGTTCAGTCTGGAACAATGTGTATAAATACCTGAGGGGGGGTGGGGGTTAAATAAGACAGAAGACAAGAGGCAATGGGCACAAATTAAAAAAACAAGAAATTCCATGTAAACATAAGAAAAACACTGTCTACTGTGAAGATGATTAAACACTGGAACAGGTTGCACAGAGAAGTTGTGGGATCTCCATGCTTGGACACATTCAAAACCTGGCTGGTCATGATTCTGGGCAACTTGCTCTAGCTGATCCTGCTTTGAGTAGAGTGTTGAACTAGATGGTCTCCAGAGGTGCCTTCCAACCTCAATGACTCTGTGATTCTGTGTATCTATCACATTTAACAGAACTAAAATATCTCTGATGTTTTTCAAAAAGACAAACCAGGAATGCATGTCCCTTAATATTTCCCTGCTATCTTTGCTGAAAAGTCAATATTCATGTTACTGCCCATCCAAAATGCTTAATCTCTTCAAAAGAAATGATGCATAGGATAGCCCAGCTTCTGACTTTACCTGTTCAACAGATTTAGATACTTAGTTGTGTTTGGTGTACCTGTGAGGTAAACAAATTAGGTTTGATTAAAAAAAGATAGGTTGTGATTGAAATAATTTTCAGCTTTTTTCCTCTTTCTTGCTCATTCTTAAATATTTTTGGTTATTAATCTCCCTTCTGATTTTAGCTGTTGCAAGTTCCAATTTTCAGGAACAGATTTTACGCACCACATTTTCAAAACAACTAGAACTGGAGCACTTCAGTCCCTAGAACTCCAAGTTCTCTGTTCCCTAGTGAGAATCTTTGAGAAATATAAATTAAAATTAGTTTCAGTGCATTGAATTAATTATTCCATTTATTGGTTATTATCTTGCTTTGTGGTTTTACGTGCCTCTGAACTGTAGATGGAATTAGAAAAGCAGAAGAGAGAATCAACTAATTAATCTTGGGCTTCCAAAAGAGACAAAAATGTTTCAAAGATGGGAAGAAAGTAAAGTAAAAACTTGATTAACCTAAAAAAAAAACAAAACCAAAAACTTTCAAAGAGCGTATAGCTATATGAAATATAAATTTAATTCATGTTTATGCACTTCAATTACTCAGCATATGTGGATATATATATGTATGTATATAAATTTAATGTATTGGCAGAAAATTTCATGTTTCTATAGCACTCCAGAAATTATGAATAAAATATTTAATTCAGGAGGTTGCAATTACATTTGCTAAATTATTTTACTGACCTTTTTCCATACTTATGTTGGCCCACAATAGATGCATGAGCACTGCCAAAAAAAAAGAAAAACACCATTTATCAGTCACAGAAGAAAAAGATAGTTGTTCAGTAGTAGGTGCCAATCAAAACAAGCACCAGGGACAAAAATTTAGAACTGGCACATATTGTGAAGATAAGTTTTAGACTCAAGTAATATATGCCAAGTGTCTAAAATGAAGTATGGCAAATGATGAGATTTTTGGTAGTTGCTCTGTACAGAGTAGCACCAAGCTAGGCATGAGACCCACTAGTTTAGCATGTGGCACAGCAGCCAAAAAAACCCCAACTCTGTCAAAAGGAACCATGTCATATTGACACTGCCAAACTGCATCTTGACTCCTTGTGTCACATCTGTTAAACCTTAGCATTACCGGGTCTAGGCTGAAGCTGGACATGAATTTTGCAATGCACATTGCATGGTGATGCACATTGTGGACTTATCAGCTTGGGTCTCCACAGTCATAGACATCTTTTCCCATTTCACAGTGAGGACATACCATGGAACAACAAGACAGCTGCTTCTTAGACCAATGTCTGTACTGGTTCTGCTCTAGGTTATATATGTAAATCTCTACTTGCCATCACTTGTAAAATATGTCCCTTCCTATCAGAAGCAAGACACCTGTATTACCATCTCACTTAAAATACATGGTACTATCATCATTGCCTTTAGTAAGATGTCTTTCTTTGTATTTACAAACAGAAGAGTGGGAAAGAGGGTTTATATTTACCTCTGGTTAAATTATATTGGTTTATATGGAAAAGAAAACAATGTCTCCAGGTACTTAAAGACACAATATTTTATGCAAAATACTGATAATTTCAATACTGTATATGCATATTACCTAAAATTATAGTATACCTGAAAGATTTTACTAACAGGATACACTTCATGGTTTGAAGCCTTCTTAGAGTCTTTCTGATTTTGTAGGGGATCTATCAATAAATGCTTCTGAAAGCATTTTTTTCTTTAAACTAATTCACATTTTATATTTATTTGAAGAGGCCTAAGACCCAGCAAAAGTGTGGTCTGGCAAGGCTCAGTGCTGAATTAATAAACACAACCAGTATTGACTATATCCTAAAATATTCCAAGCCTAACCCACTGGCAAGTGGGGCATTTAAGCACAAACAAATGAAGATGCATCTAGATTATCTGGCACTTTGGCTGCGGTAATTTAGTGAGATAAGATTTAATGAAGACCAAGATAATACTCAGTACAGATATAAACAAGAAAGCTTCGCTACTAAGTCATAAAGGAAGAGATTTAGGAGCATGCAGAGGGTAATTGTAAATAAATCAAATGAACTCCCAGCACAATGCATTTTGAAAAGTTCTACTCTGGAATTTATATACATATGACACTATTGTAGAGCAGGAGAAATTATTCTTGAGGTTCTACTTTGCTATTCTCCTGTAGGCACTTAAGCACAAAGAACTAGCTGTACTCACAAGTGTCAATCTGTAAAATTATTATATGTATCTATCTCCATTCCAGGAGTGCGTAGTTTCTAGTGCTAATTTCCACAGAGTCATGGAGAGTATTTTAAAAAAAAAAAGTTTACAGAATTTTCTGTTTCCAATATGGTACTTAGGCTTCAGAAATGTTTGTTGTTTGTTTGTTTGTTTGTTTGTTTTAACCCAGACAGATTAAAACCAGCGTAGCCAGTTTGTGAGAGGCTTTGGCAAGAACCTTGAAGTGAATTCATCTGTATCTTTTTCTTAAAGTAAGCATACTAAAAACATCAAAAGGACTATAAATAACTAAAGAGAGGTTACTTTTGAATGCAGATTAAAATAGTGTAACTAGGGTAACATGTTCATGTACTGTTAGGGTTGGCATAGTCTCTCCCTCCTGTGGTCTTCCACTTGAACCCAGACAAGGCAGGACAAACAAGCAGTATTTCTTCCCACTGCTCAGGAACAGCTTTTTAAAAAATCAGAACAAATGAAAACATGCACATTCCATAAGCAGTGGCCAAATAAAAAAAAAAAAAAAAAGACAAATCAGTCATATTGGTATATTGTCAAGCCAAGCTGTTGCCCCAAGGTGCTTTCTGTCAGTATCACGTTTCCCATCTATTAGTTTGGATTGAGTCACCACTTCTCTGGGCAGGCTTAAAAATGTAAAACACATTCTCTCAAAACCTTCCATTCCTCCTATAGTTGGAACATCACTTTTCTTAAAATATTTCCATCTTTGTGTTTCCTGTGGTGATCCTTAATAGTAATTTTTTTTCAGTTCCTGGGATCACTCACTCTCTCCTACACTAAGTGCAGAGATTTTTACAGTGTTCTTTTTAGATGCTCTGCCTACCGGTTTGTTTTGCAGTCCAGCCAGTAGGAAAAACATGATGTCTTGCCTGGTTCCTCCAATAATATTTTTTTTTCAGGCAACCTGAGGGTAATTCAGCTAGTCTGTTTTACATACCTATTTGAGAATGTAACGAAATGCAGTCTGAGAATGCTTATTCTTTTTGAAGATAATCTGGGATAACTATCTCGGACTTGGACATCTGAAGCTAGGTGAAATTAATTCCTCTTCATGTAACTTAACTTAGTTCATTGCATAGTAGATGTGTTATCCAAAAGTCAGCTGTTAAACTATGCAGAGAGGAAGATTATGTTGATGCTTCTGCTTCTTCACACTTTGTCAACTGCCAGTCAAGTTTTTCCCTTTCTCAGTTTTTTTTAATCTAACATTTTAATCAGTTTAAACACATTTGCACTTCTTTATGCTTTCATGCATTCCTTTTCACATTTTTCAGTGTGGTTTGTGGATCATGATAAACTCTTGGAGATAAATGTGTTATCACTTTTTATTTTTTAATGATCTATGGTGAATCACAGTTTAAAACTTTGCGACTGTTCAACAGTTATTAGGCCTGAGGAAATTGGAAATCAAATAATTAAGAAAAAAACAACAACACAACAACCTGAAATTACACAAAGATAAGTGAATAAGTTTATTATTGAAATAGGTACATACTACAGCTGTGGGCTATGTGTCTGGAGTATCCACACTGCAAAATTAATGGAGTAATTAGCCACCTTCAAAAACAAGCCAAGGGGCTAGACAAACCATTGCATAAGGCAAGACACTGTATTAGTAAGAAGGAAGTGTTTCTGGACTGGAATGACCACAGGTGCCCTAGTGCCTTACATTCTGGCAACACTGAAGACCTCTCACAGCGAAATGAGGATCCCTTGCTAGAGTGAGGGACAACAGCTCTCCTGAACGTGTCTGTAGTAGAGGGTTTCTGAACAGATCTACAACTGCTATTTTCATGCTGCTGGACACTTCTTCTGGGGAATTTTAGCTCTGACAAAGGGAAAGTCACCTTTCCTATTGCCCAGAACTTTAGCAGTCAGCCAGGGCTGCTTATAAAGCAAGAGCAGCTCTCTGCTATTGCCATGCGAATTTACTAATCCAGGATATGCTTAATGTTGCATCTATGCGTAACGTGTATACTGCATGAATTCAAAACATTGGGATCAGACTCAGCACACGGCTGGATGGCTTTTGGAGGCACATTTTGCAACATGGGACCAGGGTTTGGCACACTATGGGTCAATAAAGAGAGCCAAACTAGTGACCCTGAACCTTGGACACTGTTTACGGGTCAGGTCTTTCCCTGGCTCGCTCTTTGGACATTTCGGACAGCTCTGTTGAAGACAGACCTGCCATAAGAGGGGCTTGCTCTATGCTGAGCTGATGGAAGCCATCTATATATGCCATATGGAATCAAGGCCCACGTTCGGTTCCTGACACTCTCTGTTAGGTATTATAGACATAAATCTGTCACTTCAAATGTGACAGTGTCCCTCTGCATAGCAATCTGCTCTGACAAGGGTAAAGCAAACAGAATGAAAAAGCTAAGGGACATTTCAGTCCTGCATGTTAGGTAAGGCAGGGTCTCCTCTTCTTGCCTTCTTTCTATCTGGATGGTTTACCCAGAAAAGAAGTCAAGTGCATTTGCAAAGCACAGCGGAAAGGGTGGGCAGCCTGGTCACTGGCAGACAGAGGAGCTGGCAGAACTGCAGCTGGAAGACTTAAGCAGGATTTAGCAGAATTAAGAAGAGAGGTAGCAGGCAGTGGCACATGCACAGGGTAATAGTTTCTGAAGCAACAGAGATCAGCACAGGATGATAATCACATATGATATAGTATCTCAGTTATAGATATCTCAGGATATAATATCTCAGTTTTGAGAACCATCATTTTTTATCATGTTGGCAGCGTCTTTCAGGGAGGCTGGAGGGACAAGAAACACAGTTCCCCTGACCTGGCTTAGATGTCTCAGATACTGACATCTACACTGCAGGTACCTGCATGTGCATTGGTGAACTCTAGCTTTAAAATTAGCTGAGGCAAATGCTGTCCTGAGTAACATACTCTTCAGCCAAAATACTGCAAAGGCAAGATTTAGTAAATTTAATCTAATCTAGCTAAGGCTAAGGGAAGCCTTAGTTAGGTAGAGGTAGCAACATGACAGAGGAAAAGTTAAAAATAAAACAACTGTCACTATGAGAACAAGTACTCATTTAAATAAAAGGAGACTGTAGTCTTGAGTAGTAGACAGATACCTGTTGAAAAAAATTGACTATTCTTCCATTAAAACCAGTAGGTTTTATCTTTACATCTGACACTGTGCATTACATTTATTTTGACAGAAGCTGAGATATTGGGAGTATGCATGATATGATAAAATAAAATCCAACATCAAGATGAGTTGTTGAAAGGGAAACTCATTAAACAAAATGAAATCCATCTTACTAAACAAGGTTCAAAGGCAAAAAGCAACCTAGGAAAATATAAATGAAATAGGTTACCTTTCTAAGGAGTAAAACCGTAATTGTCCAAACAGGAAGAAAATTAGAGTATTGCTGATGCTACTGCTACAGTTTTTTCAACATGTGTGGGTAGGTTTACAATGTATTCTTGTGATGTGGAATGATAGAGTCAGGGCAGGAGATAAAAAGTAAGATGATGAGTGCAAGGTAAAACTGATTGTGCATGAAATGAATGCTTTCCCTTCCTCCCAGCAGTGCAGCTGAGGGTAAGTGCAAGCAAACAGACTTTACTCACTCCTAAATTGGGCAGAAGAGAGTTTATTTGTTTACAGTCTTCTAGGAACACCATGCAATTTAGCTAATGCGCTTTTTTTTGTTTTGTTTTTTTTTTAATGTCTTTAACTTTGTGCTACTGCAGGTCCCCCTGGGAAAGAGCTTTTCCTAGCAATGCCTCAAGGAAGAAGTGTACTGAGGCTGTGAACCTCTGCAGGAAGTAATTATTTGCAAGGAGCAATTACTGAGGAAAGGCTACCATCAGTGGTCCTAACTAACAACTGGTTGATAATACTGTCTGGCTAGTAAGGATACTCTTCCTGAAGTGCTCTGTGACAATATTCTTTTTTTTTCTTTCAATGTTTTATACAATTCCCTTGAATCCATGTAAATCTCTACTTTTAACAGCATGTAAGCAAGTGAATTCCCTGAAGATATTGGAAATGACTATCTGAGGAAAAAAGCAGCCCTCAAAAGAAGAGAGTTCTTACTGATTTCTAGGATAGGCGTTTAGTCCATTTCACTAGAAAACAAGCTTGATTTCTTCAACAGTGTAAGAAAAATGCTTATTTAGAAATAAGGGTTTCTCAAATCGCCTAAACCATTAGTTTAGACAGAAATTCTCATTTGGGGAAAAAAAAAAAAAGGAAAACAGTATTGTCAGTATGTCTACAGTGACTGAAGTTAATAAATTATATTTTCAGAGAAAGTGGAGTTGAATACAAACCAACTTCAATAATAGATTTAAATAATTGTACATTATTTGAATTCTCATTCATATATGCAAATAGGTGGTAACAGTATTTGTATGTGGAACTATTCATTGCCCAAGATGATAGTTACAAGAGTGGGTCATGCAAAGTGAGCTATATTCATCAAATGAAATGTCAAGGTCCACTGCGCTCGTAAATCCTCCTAGTGCATTTGGATTCGTGACTCCTCTGATTATTTTCCAAAATCCTTTATGGTCTGTTATGTCAGCAATACACAGATTAAGAGACATTACTGGCATACATTGACATGAAGGAATTTAACCTCTTCAAAGGTGCATATTATTTAAAATATATAAAACAGTTCCTTTGTCTTTTTGTGTGATTAATTAAAAATAAATTTAAAATTGCATTAAAAAAATTAACAGAATATCCGTTTCTAAAGTAATGAGTCACAATTCTAGCAACACGTAGTGATTTTGACCGCTCAAGATTATTGTAGCTTTTGTGTGTGTGTGTGTGTGTGTGTGCGAGGACACTAAAAGGAAAAAAAAAAAAAGCAAAAAGTCAGAATTTAGGCCAGAACTCTCTCCTCAGTGTAATATTCAGTCAGCAGCCATTTAATCTATGTTGGTAACATACATTTATTATTGTTATGGACACTACTGTAGCATGAAATTGGAGGAGGATTTCCTTACAGCTGAAATGGATTACAACAGTTTTGTAATGAAAAACAAAGTTCCTGCTAGCTGGAAGTTTCTCCTTTTTTGTTATTATTCGCTCTGCTCAGGGACAGAATAACGCTGTGTTGCTTTGATGTGTCTGCACTTCTGGTGTTTTCTTTTGTAGGGTTTAGGGTTAAGTGCAGGGTACAAACACAATCATTGAACTCCAGCTTCATATGCGGAGGGCTAAATATTTAGGTCATTTTAGGGCTAGACTTTTCCCAGCAACGTGTCGTATGGGAAACCACTTGGCTTTGCAGCCAGGTAAAGACTAGACACCAGTTATGCTGTTATGTGAGGTTTCTTGTGTTTCATTACTCCTCAAGGGAGAGAAAGGGGCTGGGGACAGGATTCCCCAGCTACTCTGTGAGGACTCAGCACAGAGCACTGCAGCAGTCTCCTCTGACCATGAAATCTGAAACTCTGCTTGGTCTCTACAGAAAGAAGCAGACTATTTCACCCATGAGGTTGATGGTGATATCAATGTGCCAGCATTCCCTCCTCTTCTGACATGATGGGCAGAGTAAGTTATCGCTGCTGTAATGATTTCTAGTGCTCATTAATCATCATCATTTAGCTTCCCTGAGGATTATGCAAAAGAGAAAGTCTGATAAACCCAAAGTATCCCATATCAACTGGTCAGGAGAGTCAGGAGTAAGCTTTGCCTGCATTGTAGCAGAGTTTTACTGAGTCCTGGGATAATGTGTTGAAGCTTGGCTAGACCTGAAGTACTATTCAGGACCTGTCAGCACCATACCTCAATTATCAACATTTTTAGAACATTATCATGAATTCCTAATGCTTGAGTCCCTTGAACTTTTTGAAAACACAATAATAAGTTTTCTTTTTTTTTTTTTTTTTAAGTGGTAATGTTTTAAATCATTTGTGCTCTGGAGAAAATCTAGAAAATAACTACTGACAGTCTCAAAAAACCCAGAAGGCAACCATTTTTATAATTCCAAATGTTTATCTGTTTCTCCCCTATTTTTTAGAACAAGCCAAAAGACGTGAAACTGACTAATGATTTTGACACACTTAGGACTGACAATTATGAATTCCACATATTACTGAGGAAGAAAAGAAACAGTTTTTTAAAAGTTGAAGAGGTCACCACCTTTCTGTGCCAGAAAGCACTTGCAAAAACCACATTTCGTTTGGTTGTTGGTTTTTTTCCCTTCATCATTCACTATTGTACAGCACTTTGCTTCATTTCTGAATTTCATCTCTCCCAGATGGTTGTTAATTGATAGAAGATGGCTTTCACATTTACCATTATAGCTGAAATAATAGTCTGAAATTCAAAACTTAAATATTAAAACTACACATTAGGCAGAAATGTCCAAAAGGTTAGACAATGGAATAATTTGTCAGGGGAGAAATAGTTGAATCATCATTACTACTAGAATTCAAGAACAGACTAGATAAAACAGATTATTAGGAGATTATAGTAAAGGGCAAGCACCAGCTGCCCTCTGTTGCTTCCTGTTTTCTAATTTAGCATGTATAACGTATTATGCATAACAAGGATGATCTGTGACACTCCATAATGCATAGCATGCTATAATGTGATATTGAAAATACGGGAGAAAGGGTGCCAGAGCATGTGGCACGCCAAGCAATAAAGTAATATATATATGTATATATGTATGTATATATGTATATAATACATATTATAAAATATATAAAGCTTATATTTTAAAAAATCATACCCCACAGCCCTGAGTTTTAACTATGATGGTGTGTAATACTGCACAGGGCACCATTGCCCTCTCTGGTGTGCAGTAATCTACACACACACACGTTCAAAAAATTTTATATTAAATACTTTTGCTCACTTCCACAACCTTTATGTTCTAATCAAGTGCAGGGTGTGGGAGAGAGACAACTTTCAAAGATATACTGTGCCTGCTGTACTTTTAATTAATTTGTTGATTGAAAATAACTACAAGGGAAATATATGGGGGGAGGGGAGATGGGAAGTACTAAAGGAGTTTTTATACTTTATTTATGTAGTTTATTTCAGATCTGGTCTCATAAGAAACACAGAGCTCATTTCATCAAGGAGAGGAACTATATAGTCTCATTTCAGCGTATGTCAGTGTAATTAACAGTGCATTTTCGAGCAAAAGCTGAGCAGAATTTTACCATAGTTTCTTTATAAAAACAAGCCTTCCTCCCCAGCTCCAACACTGCTCTAATAAAAATGACCGTGACATATCAGGACTCCTCATTTCTTTATGGATGCTACTTAGAGAATACATCTTAATTTAACATTGATTATTAGTGCTGATATTACAGTGCCCACTGAATTTGCATTAGCCTTTGATTGTGACAGATATTAAGACTCCTGCATCACCTTATGTAATAATATTTAACCGAGCACTGCCTCCAGCTTTTCCCAGTTAATAAAACCCAGTTGAAATCCCTCCCTCATTTGGCAATAAATCCTGCTTATATCATAAAGCTGAATAATGCATGTTGGGGGAGAAAAGTTGGGCAGGCAACAGCAGCGCAGGAGAAGCGATGCCTGCAGTGCGGGCAGGCAGGCAGACAGGAGCCCTGCCCCGGCATGCAGGCAGACTGCCGATGAGGCAGTGCGTGTCTGGGAAACCAAGGTTTTGAAAAAGAAACCTGTGATTGGCCAAGCACCTTCCAAGATTTTATGTCACCTGCAGAGAGTACATGACAGCTTTATTAATGCTAAGCATTTTGAGCCTGATTCACTACCACATTACTGCAGCTTCACGCCGAGGTAGCCCCACGCGATGGTAAATCAACAGTCGGCTGAAGGGTGTCCCACTCTCAAACGGCCCAGAGCGTGGGGACTGTGCCCTGAAACTTTTAGGGGTTTTTTATTACTGAACCCGTCTAGCGGTGAATTTTGAATAAATATCATCTCTGCTGGGGCTGACTTTCTGGCGTTAAGCTGAGATGTGGCCCTTAGCTTTTAAACTGGAACTAATTATATAGCTTCCCTTCTAGGAGGTTAAATGATATTTCTGCTAAATATTTCTTTCTTGAGAGGGACTGTGTGACTCAGCTTTAAGCTTTTTTTCCGATAAAAGCCATCAGAACTTTTATAAGTGGAAATTTTACATTAACTGGGTTCTAGAGCAACCCACACAGTTTATTTATTAGCACTCATTTTGCATTGTGCACAACTTTATACAGGCACATACGAAAAAGTCTGCATGCAAATTGTTTTTGAATTTGATGACTTGTGTGGACAGAAAGAAAATATCATACACAAACAGCATCTGTGTGCTCAAATTAAGAATTTGTCACTGCTTTCATTCAAATTCTTAAGCATGAAAACATTTTGCAAATGAAAAGAGAAGGACAGATCTGAATCCCTTTACAAACACTGGCTTTTTTTTTTCTTTGCTTTAGAAAGCATTCACATCTTAACCCTTGGCATTCCAAACTTTTGTAATTTATGCTCCAGATAAAAATAACCATATCATTTCAGAAGAAACACACAAAATTTAAAAAAAAAAACCAAAACAACAAACATCAGCAACAACAAAAACTGTATCAGATACATGTTTTTGCATAGACATGTACATGGATGCAGTAGAAACTCTTTCAGTTAAGATACAGTTGATCCATGTATTTGATGACCACTCATAACCATCCTTCTTAGCACACAACAGCCCAAACGCTTTGCCTCTGTAAGGGACGAGGCCCAAGTGACTGTGCTGTGATCACGGGCAATGCACAGAGAGAAGCCTCCAGAAGCCAGCCACGGGGAGGGGCCCAGTGTCACTCCCCTTGACTGACTGGTGTCTCAACCACTCCTGGAACCGGGCAAAAGAAGACTCCAGAAGTCTTGGACTGGGGCAAATAAATAGGGGCGCATACAAACTTCCTGAGGTGCACTCTACACCAACACCCCCCATTGGCAGGTCCGACGCTGGATCCAGGATTGGTGATCTCTCTCTCTCTCTAGCTCTCTCTTTCTTTCCCTCTCTTTCTCTTTCTCTTTCTTTGCCCTTGATGCTGCTAAGTAGCGTAAGGCCTACCTCAACTTCTCATAAAGCCACTTAACCTATGTGACATATTAATACACAGAGGGTTGATGCTTATAGAGTGTTTGTTCCATTAAAGTTGATGTTCCTGTATGGACCTTGAGTGTTACCTCACCTTAATCCACACCAAGGGGATTTGCAGACCTTAGTCACTCCCCTTCTCATAGGTGGGATGTGACAGTCTCTTAGCAAATGCAAAAATTAAGTTACAACTTACTTATCAAAACTTGTCCCCTATCTTACAACAATTTACCTAAAAACAGATTCACAGATCTCTCAGTACCTTTTTTTCCTGTAGCTCAAAAAAATACTCAGAATACCACATAATAATACAAATATAAAGAGATGATCTTAAGAACCCAGGTACTTACAACTACAACCAACAGAAATCATGTCCTTTTCTGTCATTAAGATTGTTGAGAGGACTATCTCCTGTTGATGCTGATTTTTTTTTTTTTTTTTTTTTTGAAACTACAGAGGCACAATTGAGTGGAAGTGAAATTCAGTGTCAAGCAGGTGTTGGAGGCACCATGCAAAAGCTGAACATCAGCTATATACTACTTCATACAAATATGCTTGCTTCAACATATCACTCCTATGACTGTCTATATATACTTATTTCACTCTGGTTTTCCCATAGGACTTTCTTTCTCCCTATACTTGGTATTGCCTATACTTTCCTATGGAATATGTGTCAATGTTGCCCTGATTTGCCATGTGAAATTCCCACTGAAGTTGGTGAGATTTCTCTCCATAGGTCAAGTCAGCCACATTAGTCTAAGTTTATAAAGGGTCTCTGAAGGTTGGTACTGTATTGACAGAATTTGATTATGTACAGCTGTCATTCTCTTACTCAAAGAGGAAGAAGAAACAACTGCACATTACAAGGTATTCTTCTTTGCCCCACTCTACTATACAGTTTGGTGTATATATTTGTACCAGCAAATATAAATAATGCACTTCAGCTAGGACACCAGTAAACCAGTAAGCAATTGCTTTCTTCATTGTTCTTGCTACATTACACACGTTATCTGCCATGTAACTGCTACTCAAACAATGACAATGCGAAGGGTGGAATTAAACACCTTTTATTGTCTTTACATAAATCTACTTTCCAGCCCTTTTTAGCTTTTCCAGATGCAACTCACTCAATTTTTGTGTTTTGCAGCACAGTAATTTGACATTCATTCACAATCAAATGTCAAATGTACTTTATGTTCCTGCTGTATAATTGTAGAGTTCTCCTAGGTATTGGAAAAGAGTGTATAGTAGACTGAGTAGAAGTTTGCTAAAAATAACATATTTAGAGCTCCTAAACTTTTCTAGATTCCCTTGACAATAATAGACCTTTCAAGAATATTATCAATCAAGACTTACTATAACTTCTTTTTCTCGTAAGTTATTTTTACAAGATACTAAGAGGAACACAGTTCTCTTACAATTCTGGACACAGAGTACCCAGAGGACTCCTGAATTACAGTAAGTTAACCAGAATTGACACTGAAATATCAGATCCAGTACTTCTTCCCAAAGTAATAGTATTTTATATATCATAGCTTCTTCCAGCACAAGCACAGAACTTATGTTATGGAATCTGCCATGGGAAGTTTACTGGATGATTCGTCCACTCTGGAGAATCCCAGGTTACCCATCCTATGATAAAAGACTCAACAAACCACCAGCAAGAAAGAACAAAACCATCCAGGACTATAATCATGGTATTCTACCTGCCAGATATTGCTTCCATGAAATGTCACCTTGCTGGTTACTGATGTCAGTGCTTCCCCTTCAGCAATAGAAAATATTTTAACTTGCTCCCCTACTGTGATTGAAACAAATCTATTTACTCCTCACAGTTTGTTCATGCTCCAAAATTTCACTCTGTGCTGTGTGATGAAATAAATTAATGGCAGTGCAAAGCACTGTCTATTGTCAAGAGTTGTACCCTGGTTATAATATTTTCTATAGTCAGAAATCTACATCTTTCTTTATGTGAAAATAATTTTATAAAGAAAATTTTAGTAACAGTTAATGCTGTGATAGTGAGATTTTTGACCTGAAAAATAGATGTTATGAATTTTGAGTAAGAACAATTTGAAATTTGGGGGCAGGATTGAAGATAACAATTTGGCTTTAGGGTTCTAATGAACTGTATACTAAATCTGAATTACATAATTAACCCTGGACAATATACATTGATAGAAGCCAATTTTTTAACTCTCCATTTTCCCTGCCTTAGAACTAATGAGTAGCTCCAAAAGGACATCAGTATTTTTCCCTCCATATTAAATCCACATTTTGTTTCATTTTGAAACAACAATTTGGTGTAGAGAAAACAAAATATAAGGTAAAGAGGGATGGGGAGGGGAAATGAAAATGTTTCTGACAGGTTATTAGCAATTAAAAGTACAAAAATACATCACAACAAACTGAGAGTCTGGAGAAAAAAGTTCTTATTCTCATGTATAATTTAGCTTTGTCATGAATTCTTAACAGACCTGTAAATTGGAAAATCAACATCTGCTCAGTGATAGCAGGTGAAGGACATGCAGGCTGGCACCAAATTTCCATCAGCCTTAACGTGAAAAAAAAAAGGCCTTACCTTGTAACCTGTTATTGTAAACATGTCCTGTGGAGAGAAACTATTTTAAACTTTTTCTAAGCATACTGTACACATCTTTTTCAAACATAGTTCCCTCTAAATTTTTCCATTTGATATCATCAATATATGAATTAAGCTGTGGCATGAAGGAGAAATAAGTGCGAGTATAGAAAGTTAGCTCCCAACTTCCTCCCATGATCTCCAAAACATAAAAAAATACAGCGTAGCATAAAGTACCCATTGATCCTTCATAGATATTTGTATAGAAATTAGCTGCTGTCCCAAGACACTAGTTGTGAATAGACTTTACACCCCTTTTGTAAGGTTGAAAAGGAATAGGCAGGCCTGATATTGCTCTAGAAGCAAGATAACAAAACGCACTCACTGTATAGAAGAAGCTAATGTACTGTGAGCATTAAAGGGCAAATTACCATCCACTCAGCAGATCTGTGCAGAATTTCTCCCAGTGGTTTTCATGGAGTGACACATTAGCTAACGATCACAATTTAGTGCTGTTTGATCATTAGCAGAAGCAA
>NW_008824716.1:1264513-1265475 GCF_000699105.1 Pygoscelis adeliae
ACTTCAAGCTACTACAGTTTTTGTCAGAAGACTTTGGAATTCAGCCACAAAACAATCTCCATTTAAATCTCCAGAACACAGCTTTTGCAGGGGCATTAAAGTTTCCAAAGCAAGCTATGCAGACAAGAGTATTTACTCACATGAGGTAGCCACACATGCCCTCACATGGAAGCATGCCTTTTCTAATGTTACATAGTTGATTTCCACTGAGACGTAATAAATTTCAGCCTGATCAATTCTTGCCTTTCCTGAGCTATTCTCCCCCTTTCTTTAGAGTTAAAAATTAAACCACTGCAGGACAGAGCATGTGGGTTATAGTCTCACAAGCAATTACAGCGTGGGTGGTGAATTACTGCAGCAATAATATTCTGGTCAGTTGTTTTCTGTTCCAGCATATGAACTTCTGTGGAGCATCTGGCCTGTGTCAGTGAAAAGTTCTCATATTTAATTTTTGGACAGGGCTCATCACCTGGTTATGCAATGAAACTCAAATCATAAATCTCCCTATTCAACAACAACGATTTGGTTGGGTGACTTTTAGATAGCGACATCTGCTTACACAGCAAATGAGATCTATGTTCCAATAAAGAGTCTTGTTCTGGGTATCTCAGGGTATCTAGTGTCATAAAGCTCACAACTGGAATAAATCATATGTTTCAAAGGTAGCCTATGTAGATGTTCGACTGGTCATCATGTGATGGTGATTTATATCACATGATCTACAGAACATACACATTTTATTTATTTATTTTTCTGGCTACTCTTTTTATGCAAGTACACAAGACATTTTTCTGAGCTCTAGATTCCATTTGTAACTACTTCTGCCCTCCATTTAAGGTCTGTACTGTTCACCACTAAAGACTGACACAGATCAGCTCACATAAAGTAATTCCAAAGAAAGAAGTAATGTCACTAATGCAAATATGAGAGTGACCATATCTACAAAATATAGATTAGAACAT
>NW_008824716.1:1265521-1280025 GCF_000699105.1 Pygoscelis adeliae
AAAATTATAGCCCCATTTCTTTTTTCTGTTTTAGGTTTCCAACAAAAATCTCAAAATATAACTTGCCTGGAATGGGACTACCCTGTGTTAAGGAAATTGTAGTTCACATCATTCTCATCTTCGCAGGTCTTTTGATCTCACTGGTTAGACAAAAACTTCCATGGTGCATGTCTATCCAGATTATGATAACCACCTGCAAGATATACTTTCTGGGAAATAATCTCCTGGAGATTATGGTTTTATAGAATAGAATAGCAAGTCGATGGCTCAGGACTCAAGTTTCCATGATCCACTTTCACATCGCTTTAGAATAGAAATATTTTCAGCCAAACTATTTTAGATATTGAGGGAAAATGTCTGAAACTTGCACAAGAGCAGACATATTGGGGGTTAGATGAGAATCTAATTCTTATCAAAATTCATTTCAATGGAATATTCTTGACCAGCCCTATTAGAAAGGGTTGCCTAAAACTCAATTTTGTTAAAGACAAAAGCAAAGAAAGCAACACCGTTATTAATAGTTCTCATAAATAACATGTTATATGTTGACATCTTTGTATAAACAATGTAATAATTAGAATAAAGTAAGATATGATTTGCTGATCTGTACTTGAAGGAACACAGCTGACAGCTTCTCTCTGAGCAAAACCTATGCTCCTAACTGAGCATATCCAATGATTTGAATGAGCTAAAAAAATACCTGTTTTTTTCAAGCATTGGGCTAGCTTTTTTTTTTTACAAAGAACCTTATCACAAGTGTTATCAAGAATTGGAACTCTAAGCTACTGATAAACCTGTCATCTGATAAACTGTAAATGAAGATAGCTACAAACTTATGCAGCTGTAACTGACATGCATCCAGTGTTAGTTCATGATTTGGTATGTTCGTTGACGATAATATTCTTTCTTTTCATGCCATTCAAGAGAGTGATAACAAAATTAGATACCTCTCTTCTTGCTAGGGAATTCTTTATCAGCTGATTGTCAATATTGAAAGTCAATTTTCTTCCCCAGCCTTCATTATTCAGTGACGGCTGTGGTTTCAAGTCCATTTTATTCTTACATGCATAAAGCAACAACTAGAGAGGTTCAGCTTGCCAGAAGTATCCTGAAGCAAAATCATCCATTCCAAATCAATGACAAGTTACACAGTACCCAACACCTGTTCAAGCAGTGGGAAATAACTCAGCACAGGTGTTAATGGGAAGTCCAGTTTGCACAACTACAACTCCATGCTCTGGAAATTCAGAAGGTCATCATCCAGATTTTACAAAGACAAACTAATTAGCAAAAACTTTGTAAATATTACATGATAAACATATTATTACCAGATACTTAGATTTTAGACAGGAGTTAACTTGAATGACACAATTACAGAATGTGAAGGTCTCTAAGCTAGCTTTTGATGTGTCCTTAGTTGGTTAATACAGAAAAGTATCCTGGATTGTTGTCTGGAAGTTAAAAACACTGTTCTATCTAAATTTTAATAAGCCTGGATATAACCCACTGCATCTGAAGATTTGCATAGAATTCAGAACAACAGAAATATTAAAAATGTAATAATGAAACATCAAAAAAAAAAAAAGCTGTTTCTAACTTAATCCTAGCAAGTTTCAATTTAGGTTGTAAGAAACCTTTGGGGGTCATCTACTCCAAACCCTGCTCATAGCAGGGACAAATTCAGTTAGAACAGGTTACTTGCTCACTGACCAGCGGAGTTTTAAACATCTCCTAGGAGGGGATTCCACAACCTCTCTGGGAAACCTCTTCCAGTGATTAACCACCCTCACTGAGGACTTTTTTTGTTTAAATCCAGGTGGAATGTGCCTTGCTGCACCTTGTGTCCACCACCTCTTGGCTTTTCACTATGCACATCTGTCAAAAGTCCCTATGACCAAGTTAGGTAGTTGTGCATGGCAACTAGATCCCCCCTAGTCCTTTCTTCTTAAGGCTGAACAAACCCAGCTCTCTCAGACTCCTGTGTCATGTGCTCCAGCCCCCAACCACCATGGCGACTCTCCTCTGGACTCATTCTACTTTGTCTACATCTATTGTGTACTGGGCAGCCCAGCACTGGATGCAGTAACCCACTTGTTGTCTCACAAATGCCAAACAGAGGGGAATAACCACCTCCCTCAACCTGCTGGCTATGTTCTTCCTAATGCAGCCCACCCTGCCATCAGCCCCAGGGCATGCTGCTGACTCATGTTCAGGTTATTGTCCTCCAGGACCCCTTGTCCTTTACTGCAAACCCCCTAAATCTACCATTTCCCTGAGGCTAGAGCTGGCTCCCAGGCCATACTGGTGCATGGGGTTATTCCATCCCAGGTACAGGACATTGCATTTCCTCTTACAAACTTCACGAGGTTTCTACCCATCCACCCATCCATCTCTCCAGTCTCTCAAGTTTTCTCTGAAGTGCTTGCTTTTTAGTGAATTGATTGATCTACTCAATTTGGTGCCATCATTCAAACTTGTTCTAGGTAAAGAAACTAAGAAAGACTGACAAAATGGAAGACCTTCACATGTTTAAGTAACTTGCTGAAAGAAAGAAAACAGAAGGTAGGAATATTTTACCATTTCTGTCAGTAGAGTCCCATAGGGATATATGTTGAAGTCCCTGATGCACAACATATCCATTACAGGACTGAAAAAGGGGCTAAACAGTAGAAAGGTAGCATTTGCTGCCAGCACTGGGGTACCTGCAGTAATGAAGATACTGCTCAGTTATGGGGCACTGCAGTCTGAAAATTTAAAAAAAAAAAAAGGAGGGGGGGGATGGGACCAAGCTCCAAATCCAGAGATCATTAATGTACATGAAGTTATGAATATATAGAAAAAATCCCAAGATAAAATAATTTTGTTTAATAATGACTATTGATAGTTGGGAATGGGTTATTTTATGATGCAAATCATTTTGTTAGATTTTTAGATCATAAGGATGGCTTTGTTTGGTGCTCAGAGAATTTTCAGCATGACCATGGAAGTTCCTATTGATATTAACGTCCTTTACCAGTTAGTATAACTACCTGAGCCAAAGTGATCTTTAGTCTGATCTGGTTTGAACAATCATATTCAGTGTCAAAAAAGCCATTATATTCACATGCTATCAATGATTTTTAAAGTAATACCCATACAATTTTCATGGGGTGGATTCTAATCCATCTAACTCAGTGATCTAATTTACACTTGAAGCCCTCTTCCTAAAAAAAGTGCCAATGCTCCTGATATAGTTAACTGAAAGCTGCAAGTGTCCTTAAAACCAAGCCTGAGAATCTCAAGATCCATTTAAAGAGGTATGATAGCCATTTTCTGTCATTTATTTATCCTTTACCTATAAAACATGTCTTACTTGTACCCCTTATCATTAGTTATTAGTATGTTCATCCATTGCCTTTTAATGTATTGTCATTAAACAATGGGCAGGGCAAATGATATGGTCAGTGCCCAAGGGATGTAACAGTAATGGATGGATGGACAGTAATGATTCACTTACTGCAATCAGTGCTATCCCAGTCACTTTTGTGATGCAGTATTGGTTCCATAGGAGATATCATATGAGAGGGGAAAAAAAAGATGAAAGGAGATAAATCTACATAAATGGGAAGGAAATAGCAAATAGTTGTGTCTTCAACCCTTTTGTTTATTACTGTTTTCTAAAGTTTTGAATTAGATAGATGAAAATTATAGGAAACACTAAAATGGAAATTAACATTTAAAAAACGTTCAAGGTTGCTGTAGACAGGTTTGAAAGAAAATCATCTCTGTCTGCAATGCATTTACAGCACAAGGTCTCAAGACATAACAAAGCGAGGTGAAGAAAACAGATTTAGGTTATATTCTTTCCTCCCAGAAAAAGGCTCAGTCTCATTGGACCTAGAAGAATTTCTATATACAAAATTGGTGTATTGAGAAAAAGGCATTTTGGTATAAGCCTCTCAGATCAGCTGAGAATGAGAATAATTCCACTGAATACAGTAAAATTACTTATGTATTCCAAACTGCAGCTGTGTATAAGTCTTCTTCTAGTAAGAACCTACTGAGCTGGTTTAAAGCACGGGAAAGTCCATAGGACTTGTACCAGCTTCATTAGGGTTCTGCATAGGCCTTTTCTTCAAATTCTCTCTTGACTTTTAACTCTTGTGTGCTGATAACGTGTTACTTGTTCTAAACTTCAGCTATTTCAGCTACTGGAAGAATAAAATACTATTATTATTATTATTATCATTATTATTATTATTTACAATAGGGCGCATTGTAAAACCTGAAGAAGAGACAAGATTAAGTAGAATTAAGTAGAAAGTTTGGAGACGTTAATGAGATGGTTTTATTTAAATTCTCATTTACAAAAGAACTTTCTAGTTATTAGAATTTTGAACTTGTTAAAAAAGGAATTAATTAGTGCCTTTACACAGTATTTTTCAGATTTCTTTACCTCTTTTGAATGTATTTTGCTGGTACAATGTCTGATGAGAAGGCTGGTTTACAAATAGTTTCTGGAAGAATTACTAAGCAAAACAGATTGAGCAGGAGGTGTTGAGAAAGGCAAATATTTTTGATTGATAGAAGGATGCAATGATGAAAGAATAATAAACAGTGTTTAGATAGCAGCACAAGGTTTTCAACTGTTTAATAAAAAGTTTGTAACTCTTTACATATAACAAGAAACAGAATGCTATTTTAGCTTTATAGAATTTAATTTTCTTGTCTTCTGAAAATGGGCAAATATAGCAGCTGTGTTTCCAACCTTCAACTTTATAAACTTTGCTCTCATCTAGCAAAACATTCTGTTAAGTTCTTGAAATTGGAGGTAAAGATGCAATTTCTTTACATGTTTAGCCATGGAATTATGAAGAAAATAACAACTGAAGGGTTTAAAACTATATCTAGTACACTTCTTGCAAAGCCTAAGGGATGCATGTAATTACATTTTTTAGTTCCATATAATGTTTTCTAGCATACATATATGTATATTACAGCTCTTTACCTAGACATTCATTCTCTGTGCCTTTATCTAATCTAAGATTTAAAAAATACAATTTACAATCAAACAATATCAAAGTAATCAAAGAATATAGATGTAATCTACTATGGCAGAACTGAATGTAAATCTGTATCCTGATAAGGCATGCTGCAGTGGAGGGAGGCCTGTTCCTCTGTGGCGCATGAGGAGGAGCATGGGCAGAGCAATAACCTCTGCTAAAAAAGGGGTTGCTACTACAGCTGTTTCTACCCATTTTCCTAGTAAAGCCATGTGTGATGATTGTGTATAAACACAATGATTTTTTACTATAAAGATAGTGCAGTGAATCAGTCCAAATAACCAAATTCTCTACCACTCTATCATTTATATTACCCTTTTAAGTCAGATCCACAAACAGTTATTTACAAGTTAAACTAGATACTTCACTTTCTGGCAGAGAAAAGTTATACATTTACCATTTTTCTACTTGTGGAACTAATTTATTTGTTTCTCATGTGAGTTTCTGCTGGATGGTTTGGGAATGCAGAAGTTTATGCATTGCCCTGGAGTTCAATAAGGTTTGGACAGATTTATGGATGAGTGGCATGCTTAGGCATAATACAGACAGAACACGGCCCACAGTACTCCCCAAAATCAGTTAGTTTGAAATCTCTTCCTTTCTTCCCATCTCTTATCAAGAAGAAACATCCCATAGTATCCTCCAAAGCCTTGGAATTCTTCTGCTCCATTAAAATCCCTGGGCAAATACCTCCCACATATTGCACATGATGAGTGCTATTTTTCATGTGGGTGCAGCCAGTGTAAGACAGGAAGAGAGGGTCCACACAAATCTTTGTTTAAGAAAAATAATAGTACAGTCAAAGCAGGTTACGTATTTCTTTCTGTCAGAAGCAAAATTAAAAGTTGTCTATAGTTCATAGTAATTCACAGGATTTGAGTAGTTTATAAGAATTGGTGAGCCAAGCTGAAGTGTTGGTCTATGAGCCAGGATAACACCTGGAAAGGTAGAGCAATAGTGTTTGGTTTTTATGAAATGATTAAACTAAATTAGCTTCATTCAGAGCAGCAGAAGCAACAGGTTATGTTGCCTGAGTTTATTTTCTTTTTTTTCCTGATGGGGTTAGAGAAATAAACACTGGAACATAAAAAAGATCTGTAAAGATGTCTTTCTAGTCCTTCAGCGTATCCCATCTCTGCCTGCTACAGCACATACCATGTGACTTTGGATCTTGGGCATTTGTTTTCCTCAAGCTAACATTGCTGTGGAATTGTTTTAAGGGCTTTTTCAGAGTAAAGTCCAAGTAACCAACTTGCACATCACAGATCCCTGCAAAAAAAATCCTCTCTGGTGTTTTAGAATGGCAGCAATACTCTGTGGACCACTGTGATTTTTTTTTTTTTTTTTTTTACTAAACCAGGCAGTGCTGCCCAAAGGACCTTCTTGATCATCCTGGTCACTATAATAGACATTACTGAGACATTTCAAGCAAAATTACCCCTGCTTTGCAGAAGGGGCCCCTAGAAAGATACGAAACACAAAAGTGTCAGGAAGTTATCATTTTGCAGCAAGAAATAGGTTTCACACCACTAGTCTGCTTATAATTATGGTGATGAAACTCACATACTTGCCTTCAAATCGCTTTTCATTACTTAGTTACTCCATTCAACCAAGAGCAGTGCTCAGCTGTCCTGTGCCCTGCAGAACTGAAAAGCAAGAAAAAAGTGCTCCTCAAATGCCAACAGTACAAAGATAGGGCAGACAGCAAGTGGGAAAACCAGCAAAATGCAAATCAGATAGTCTTCATCCCCAAATTTCTCCTTACATCATCAGACCGATCTCCATAAAGCAAAGCTATCTAATGCTACTTATAAAATCAAATTGTCCTGGCTCTAACAGTAATTGTTCCCCCAATACTGCAGTAAGCTAGAGCCAGATAATATTCTTAACCCTGGACTCCTCTCATGCTTCTCCTAAAATAAATGAATAAATAAATAAATAAATAGTGTAGCTGCCTCCTGGCTGAATAAGCTATTATTATTATTATTATTATTATTATTATTATTATTATTATTAGCGTGCCTAAACTGGTAGCTGAAATGAAATAATTTAAAAGATGTAGTTCTCAGAAATTGTTTTTCAAATTCCTTTTTGAATGCAGATGCTTAATCTCCTTTAGGGGTTTTAGCACATTAGATGATACAGACTTATAATGTTCTTCTGTAGTGTCATTCCACCACGGGGTTGACGGGGCATCTTAAAAAGAATTACCAAGTCCTAATGGTAGGTATGTCCATTCATCTCCACCCCACATTACAAAGGGAATGGAAGAGGTGCCCAGAAAGAGCTCCAGCCACGGTAGACTAAGGGGAAAGCTTTGTGAATAATCAAGCTCGAAGAACAAGTTTTTGTTGATTTAAAAACAACCAACCAACCAACTAACAACCAACTGGACAAACAAAAGCCCGACAAACACATTAAAGCATTAGCATCAAATCCTGGGAAAGCAATTACATGAATACTACTGCAAGTCCTGCAGTGGAGGATAGGCCAGGGAAGGATTCAGGTACGGCTGCCTTCAGGTATTACCAAATCAGGTAGCTGCCCAGAATGAGACTGCTGCATATGGCTGTAATGATGCTGCTTATTCTGCCTGTATTAAATCCCTGGAAAATCAGAGCTGCTGTTGCTGAGGGCGATATTGGAGTGTCTGGAGAAACCATCATTGATGGAGTCAGAACAGCTACCTCCACTAAAGTCATCCTTCCATCTCTGTTCTCCCTTCATCTAGGTGGGAACAGCAAGTCCACATTTCCCTGCCCTGCCTTACTATTCCAGATCCTCTCCTTGTCATGAGAACCCTGTTATTTGTCTGCCTGCTTGTGGCAGCAAACCCCAGAACTAAGTTTAATCTTGCCCTGCTGAGGAGTGAAGGGCTGGCACAGGGTTTAGTGTTCTCTATTGTTTACAAGTAATCTAGATTCTTCCAGTCTCATATCTAAAATATGTTTAATTAAGTTGTGAGTTGTTGATTTCAGGTGAATGTTGATCACGCTGACAGGAGTAAATAGGTCATTGGTAATCAGGGGCTCAGAACATTAAAAGAAGTCTAAGAATGACTGCAATTATGTAAAATCATGCAGAACCAATAATAATGAAAAATAAATTGTCCCCCCACTCTGAATGTACAGACATAAGTGGAAACAAAATGGAGAAACAGAACCATACATATTAATGAGACAGCACCATCTAATCAAAACCCATTGTCTTCTGCCAGCTCAATCAACAAATTATTATAGAGGATAATGTTACACTTAGGAACTCTAAATGTTTATAAACAACCTCAATTACTATACTGCAGTAACTTGTCTTCGAAAGTAATCAGGTTTAATATTTTATCAGATGAACAGAAGGAGAAATTTTTATAAGATCAAACAACTACATTGAGAAAGACGTAGTTATGTTGAATAAAAATGCTGTTTTAAATTAATGTATGTGATTTTTCCGAGTTTCTCAATAGCATAAATAAATAAACACCAAGTTGCCAATGTTAAAAGATTGTTCAGAATGCAACAGTCTTAAAAACCAGTAGAGTTCCTAGGAATCTTACAGCCATTTCTGCAAACTATTCTAAAAGTCTCTGAAATTGAATACATTTCTTCACATTCAATAAATCCTGTAAATGCCTACAGGACTTCTTTCAAACCATCATATAAATGCTAGTGTCTTATCCAGCATTAATATTTTGGGTTTTTTGATTCAGCACTTTAAAATGTTCATTCTGTGAAGTTGCTGTGTTGCATGCTTTCCTTTCTTCCACTGCCTTTAATTCTCAATGAATACTAGATTAAGTGAATTTTTATTTCTTTTATTCCTCACTGCCCTATGTTGTTTTCTTTTTTAAATTCTCATTATAGTGTAAGTTCTAAAGTTATACACTGCCTTTAGGATTTTTGATAGATTATGTAGTTATATTTGAATTTTTCATAAAGTAATATGTATTTGTGTGTCTGTGTATGTTAGAGATTTTATGTACATTTGCATCATATATTGGTTACAATTACAGACAACTCTTCTGCAGAGCAAGCACCTTCAGTCCATCCCATGCGTCTCTTCGCATAGTGTATTTAACAAGTTGGAAATTTTTCTACGTGCACATATTTAGGTATAAAAAAGCATAAATTTTGTTCAACTTGAAATACGAAAATTTCACATCTCTGAAGATTCCATTTCAACCTACTTCATAGTAAAAGAAGCCTTTGCTGCTGCTACTCTGATATTAATTAGGCAGTGCTGGTCCAGGGTTTTGTAAAGTTATTTTATTTTTGAAACATTGTATGTAACCATATTTTTATTTAATGAAGCCATTTCCATATGCAAGACCCCTAGCTGTATGTAAGATGCAAGGCAAGACAAGTAAATGTCAGCAAGTATTGTAAGCAATGAAACAGTAAAAAAATAACTTTTTATTTATTTCTTGCAACAAAAGTTAGAGGTTTTACAATGAGTTGTTAAACTGAGTTCTTAATAAATACTGAAACCCAAAAAGCGCCCTAAAATTGTAATTAGCATATTATCAGCATTTGTATAAACAATCAAGGTGTACCAGTCAGTTGTAGGACAAGCTATTCAAATTCAGTCAATGTGTTCTACCTCTGTAGTCAGTGATCACAGTCCCACTGAATTTACTGAAAAAAACAGTTGGGCTAACACTGACAGCTTGACCAAATTTCTCTGAAGTGTGTTTAAAAGCTACAAATATATTTTTATTAGATACAAACCAGCTTTCAGGTACAACATTTAAAGGGTATTAATATTGAAGGGTCTTTTTCTCTCCAGTTCCTATGAACCTGTAACTAATTGAAATAAATATGTCTGATTGTATATGGCTGTAGTCATTCCCAGCAAGACTAACCCATACCTCTGTGTTCCCCTTGGCAGCGGCCCTAAAAACAGCTTCTCATTGAGTGATGTGACTATGAAATCACCTTTGCTTTCTTCTTCTTTACTGTTCTCTTCTCTTTTTTCCCTGGCCCCACGAGACAAATTATCTAGTGACAAGCAGAATTATTCAGGAATGGTAAAGGCCTATCATGTTATTTAAACACTGAAGAGAGGGAGAGTGATCTAAGCCTAGGAATGACAGCTGTGACTGCTGGGATTTGTTGCCAGCTCTGGGAATGGCTTGCTCCGCAGGCTTGCCAACTTTTCTAGCCTATCTGTAAAATGGAACTAACATTTTTTGATGCCATAGAGCTAAGCATTTTGAAGTACTTTGAAGATGCAAAGAGCTTTAATAGTGTTAAGTATCACATTTTAGCTACATAGACCAAAGAAGAGAGTTTGGAAATTTTTAGGTTTTTTCCCCAAAGAGACCTTATAATGCAAATTAAACCTGATTCTGGTCCAAGTATGAATCTGAAACCAGTGACGGATGGAAAAATCCTGTTTTCAAGAGATTTCCATGTCTAAGCAGAGGAATATTAGCTTATGGTTTCTTTGGAACTTGCCTTAAGGAATATGAATTCTTTTTTTTTTTTTTAGTATCTTTTTCTGCCTGTTTCTCATTATTTTTTGTCCCAGTTCTATGATTAACTTTTCACTTTTACATTTTACCTTCTCAAAGTTTAAGAAATGTTAAAAGGGGATCATATGAAACGGATCATATGAAATTTTTCCCAGAAAGTATTAAACAATGGTATTCTGAGGTCTAAATAAAACCAAAGCCATCAAAATAGGAAGCACAACCCTGTGATATCAGCAGAGGACTGCTAGACATGACCAAGTCTATAGAACCATTTTTCAAGCTACCTCCATGCAAAATTCCCTATGTTGAATTAAAATTGAAACAAAAGGTGCAGAACAACTATTTATATGATTGCTGTAAAGACTTATCTTTCCAGTGCAATGGAATACAGCAAAGAAAGACTTACATTGACACAGATTGAGGGAGGTACAAGTGCATCATACAGCATCTAGCGGAAATATGAGTTTAGACCTGGAAAACAAAGTAAGACATAAGAGACAGGGGATGTTGTATCAAATTATTTCCAGATCATGGAAATTTCCTTTCCAAAAAGATACTGCTATTCTATATCCTATTATGGACCTTGTTGAGCTTGCTCAGGCATTTTTATGCTCCATTGTATGGAGGAGAAAGTCAGAAATACCAACTCAAATGTATTACAAACTGGTTTACAACTGCATTTGTAATTTACTTCATGTACATTTAAAATTAATTATTTGCGCTCAAATTACATTTAGAAGGAATTAAAAGAAACCCAAAACTTTTCTATATATTTCATTCAAAATATTCTGTTATTTCCCAGAGAGGCAACACATATTCTCCTTTTCAAGCAAATTAGCCTACATTACATACCAGGAAGACAGACATAAACACCTAAAAAGTCTGGGCAGGGGAGACAACATTCTCCTCTTTTTTGCCCAGCTCATTGTGGCAATCCACCCGTCAAAGCTATCTACTCTTTGCTTCTCTGAGGCAAAGAAACAGAAACTCAATACTCCAACTCTCAGACTGTTTCAGGAGTATCCAATTTTTTGGATGCCTCATGGTTTTGAGTTTGTTGGTGTTTGTACTAGGGCCAGTACTGACCTTATCTTGTATTTTCAAGGCTCTCTCTCAAGATGTAGAGCCTTTGTCTAAATCCATTTTAAGATTGAAAATCATCTGCTTACCACAAATAAATAAAACCTCCTCAGACTCCTAAATAGCTTAGGTGAACGCCTTTCTCAGAATCTCACTAATGATTTCAGCTTTCTGGTCTTAGTAGTTTTTTTCCACAGACCTTTTTGAACACATTGCAGTCTTATTTAACAAAAAAAAGACAAAAGAAATGGAACTTTGCTTGAAGAAGAGACTGACTTTTTAAAGTTCAGTGCCCTTCGCTCTTGTTCCTCTCCCTTGGAAGTTTTCCGTGAAGGTGTATCTCTGTTAAGGGAGGCAAAATAGTCCCATTAGACTCCTAAGGACTTATCAAGCCTAAACTACTACAAACGGTTGAAAAGGTAGGTGAATTAGAGCCCTTCCTTTAGTAATCCTAGAGCTTCTTTGCCAAGCAACTCTATGGTCAGTTCTACTGGATGACCACTAATGTCTATCACATGACTTATTTTTTGCAAAGGCCATCTCTTTTCTTGACAGAGTATTTTTCTTGCTTGAAGCTTCTTAATCAGCAAAGATTGACTGCATTTGAAAAAAGGAATATCTCTCTTTTATTAAAATTATTCAGTCTGTACTACCATCACTTTGGGATCACAGCCTAACACGAGAGACAAAAATTAAGATAAAAAGCTGTACTTCCAGATGGGAATTGGCTGCTTGCAAGAAATATGTAGAGTGTGAAATAAACACATCCCAAATTCCTATGTTGTTGTCATCGTTTAACCCCAGCTGGCAGCTAAGCACCACACAGCCGCTCGCTCACTCCCACATGGTGGGATTGGGGAGAAAATCGGAAGGGTAAAAATGATAAAACTCGTGGGTTGAGATAAAGACAGTTTAATAGGTAAAGCTAAAGTTGTATATGTAAGCAAAGCAAAACAAGGAATTCATTTACTCCTTCCCATCTGCAGGCAGGTGTTCAGCCATCTCCAGGAAAGCAGGGCTCCATCACGCATAACGGTTACTTGGGAAGACAAATGCCATCACTGTGAATGTCCCCCCCTTCCTCCTTCTTCCCCCAGCTTTATATGCCAAGCATGATGTTATATGGTATGGAACATCCCCTTGGCCAGCTGGGGCCAGCCGTCCCAGCTGTGTCCCCCCCAACCTCCCATCCACCCCCAGCATACTCACCGGTGGGGTGGTGTGAGAAGCAGAAAAAGCCCCAACTGTGTGCAAGCACTGCCCAGCAGCAACCAAAACATCCCTGCGTTATCAACACTGCCTTCAGCGCAAATCCAAAACATAGCCTCACACCGGCCACCATAAAGAAAACCAACTCCATCCCAGCCAAACCCAGCATGGTTGTACAGACAGATTTTCCCAAATTGTCATAGATTAAAATATCAGAGTACTAGCAATCATCTGCCTATATTCAGTAACAATATTTGGGGATTTCCTACTCCAAGTACCATTTCCCCATGCAAGAAAAGATACTCTATCTGCCTTGAATACAATATGAAAGAGAGGGAACAAGTTGGCCTGCAGCAGCCCTCTTCTCTTCAGACTATTGTGCTATTGGCAGCAGTGCATCCTCTTTCAACAGAAGAGAAAAAGAAGTGATGATAAAGGCAGACACACAAAAAAAGAAAAAAAAAAAAACCACAGGAAAAAAACCCCAAACTATTGCCCTTTCTGAAATAATAATCTCTTCAGGGATGAAAGAGGAGATACCTGCGCTCCATGAAAAATAAAACAAAGGCAGGTGTTACACCAAATATTCCTGTACCTCTAGTGGGAGGTAATTGAATTAAAAATAGCCACCCTAAGATGAAAATAGTTCCTCTGCCTGTATTTGTTGTCCTAAACCAAAGGCTTCTGCTTATATGACACAATTTCAGGAAGTGTTTTTCCTCTCTTGGGCAATTTTTTACAACTGCAACCCCAAGTGCCAGAGTTTACCAGGAAGATACTAATAATGAGACTTGTGAGGGTTGTTTCCAGGGGTTACAAATGAAAACTGGATTGGATAGGGTTTATGGAAAGGCAGAGTTCAGTCTGTAGGACTGGGAGCATACTTGGGATCTTGAAGACAAAAGGAAGGAGAGTGAGATGAGAACTCACAGAAGAAGAGAGTCTTAAAAGAAGGCTTTTCAGCAGAATTAGGTAGAAAGGCAGGTAGCCTACCAGAAAGATTCAGAAAGGAAACAGGTTAGTAGAATATATAGGAAATGTAAGAAAGGGGGGAGGAAAGAGACAGAAGTGATTATGCTTACAGCGTTACATTCAAGAATCAAAGTGAGGGGAAAAAACACAGGCTGTGTAGGAATATTGGTTAAAGTGATATTGCATACTACCATCCCTTGTTCCTTTCCAGAAACATACTGGCTTACACTTTCCAGATGTGTTTTCTCAACATCTGGCACTAGCTGGTCCTTGCAGTTTGTGAGGAAACACACCTCAGTTTGCAAGATCACAGAACTTTTTTCTGGCTTTGTACTTAGCAGATTCCCCTGCATTTTGTGTAAACACTAGATAAAGTTCAAGAGAAAACAAGCTTTATTCTAGCAAATTAAAGGGTTAAGGTCTTGATGACAAAATCAGAAATAAGGTTCCCATGAGGCAAACGAGGATGTAGATGAAGGTCCATCCAGGAGGTTGCCTAGGGTGAGGCAGTCAGCCCCACGCATTATGACTGCCTCTGCCAAGAAAAAAAGGAGGGTGATTGTCATAGGCGATTCCCTTCTGAGGGGAACAGAGGGCCCTATTTGCCAACCGGACCCGTCCCACAGGGAAGTCTGCTGCCTCCCTGGGGCCCGGGTCAGAGACATTGCTAGGAAGCTCCCTGATCTGGTGCAGCCTTCGGACTACTACCCGCTGTTGGTTATACAGGCTGGCAG
>NW_008824716.1:1281567-1281864 GCF_000699105.1 Pygoscelis adeliae
CAGGATGCCATTGGCCTTCTTGGCTGCCTGGGCACACTGCCGGCTCATGTTCAGCCGGCTGTCGACCAACACCCCCAGGTCCTTTTCTGCTGGGCATCTTTCCAGCCACTCTTCCCCAAGCTTGTAGCGCTGCATGGCCAAAGTGCAGGACCCGGCACTTGGCCTTGTTGAATCTCATACAATTGGCCTCGGCCCATCGATCCAGCCTGTCCAGGAGCAACGAGGCTGGTGAGGGGTCTGGAGAACAAGTCTTATGAGGAGCGGCTGAGGGAGCTGGGGTTGTTTAGCCTGGAGAAA
>NW_008824716.1:1282061-1285211 GCF_000699105.1 Pygoscelis adeliae
GAGTCCCCATCCCTGGAAGTATTTAAAAGACGGGTAGATGAGGCACTTAGGGACATGGTTTAGTAGGCATGGTGGTGTTGGGTTGACGGTTGGACTCGATGATCTTAGAGGTCTCTTCCAACCTTAATGATTCTATGATTCTATGATGGAAAACAAACAAATTAAAAAAAAACACCTTTGATTAAAACTCAACGCTAAGGGTCATTTTAGCTGTTTCAGTACCTCACCTAACTTAGCATATGGGTAACTTGTCTATAACTTAGTAGGGCTAGATCATCTCTCTATTCAATGTAGACTGCACTTTTTTTCTTTTTTCCATTTATTATGATTCTTTCTTTACTCTTTTCTTGGTGTTTTATAATCCATTAGGAAAATAGTTTGAGTAATGGAAATCTCTTTCATAAATATGGCTGCAACAGCTAAAAGTTTTTCACTTTAAATACAAACAAAATCTTCAATGTGGGCTCTTAGGACTCACTAATTGCAAATAGAGTGGTCTTTCTTCTCTTTGGAGAGATATTTCCAGACCATCAGATTGCTACGCTACTTTGCAGATGGTATCTCGTAGAAAGTTTACATTATCCACCGATTTTATTAAACTTAATCATAATCTCATTGTTATTTCTTCAAAGACACCACACAGAACATAATGGATTAGCTGTCAGACTTGTTTCTTCTGCACTCCATTACCTTTTGTCATTTCAGGACCTTCGACATCATGTGAGGGAGCTCACTCTTGAAGAGACAAGGGGAGCAGGACATTAAAACAGCCCTATGCCAATGTGAACATTTGATCAGATTACTGACAAAGGGACATTCTATGCTGCTAGGGAGTAGCCTTAAACATTGGATCCCTATCATCTGCATTGCTTAATTGTTATCTTGCTCCCTGACTATGTTTTACACCACTCCAACTGGCTTTCTAGAAGACAAATCTATTAAAGAGAGAGCTAATCCTAAACAGTATGGATGCAAGTCAGTCTTAATTGCTTGGTTTCAGAGTCAAGGATCTGTCCCTGATCATCTGTCATTTAGCCATATTGACGTAGTCAGCAGAAGACTGAATGAAAAGAGGAGCGTTTTAAAAGATGTAAAGGTGTGCGGGGAGCACAAGAAGCAAATTAGAAGAAATTGTTAATGGTAAGCTTGTTATATTAGCATTTTGAATCCATTGTGCTAGGTGTGATAAAAGTACTGAACAAAAAGATGAGCTTGGCCTGCACAACGCTTGCAATCAAATTTATGACAAGAGGCCAAAATCGGATGTTGTCAGACAGCAGGGGAGGAAGAAAGTAAATTCTGAGTTGATGCTCCCCAGGAGTACTGGAGAGGCTAATTATTAGAAAGCAATAGATAGTACCAGGTTTTTTTTAAGGATCTTAAGAGCAAAGGAGGTTTACAAAGAAGGAAAAGCAGCGAAAAGTAAAAAGCAAGAAACAAAAAAGAGGAGAAAATAAGAGAAGAGGTGATACTCATTGTCCTCAACTACATTCACAAAAACAGTTCCAAAATCAAGGAGTACTTTCATCCTCAACTTGGGACTTTCTGGCCATATTCTTCATGTTATTTCATGTAACTTCTACTATTAATTCACTGATTGTAAATTACTGAAGTTACCAGTAGGTTTCACTAAATATTTTCCTAATCTTTATAGTTGCTTAGTTGAAGAAGAAAAAATCTCAAAGAATGCAATAAATTTCTCAGTATTTCCTAGAGCAATTGGATGTAATAAATCTTCTTACATGAAGTTAAAATCTTTATGCTGTTGTTAGAAATAATTGTTACGTATCAAAGGAAAGATGCCCATCAATTACCCCTGGTGAGATTCCAGGGTGTATTAACACATACTGAATATGCAATCTTCAGAGTGCCATTACAATTAAATGAATAATGAGGACTCTATTTGCTGTGATTTCTGTTGCTGTTCAACTGGCTTTTTGTTCTTTAAAGGAAGCTACATAATATTGCTCTGATTTGTCTGATTTTTCATAATGTTGTTCTGATTTTTCTGATCCTCAGTGATAGTAAGAGTGGATGTTTCTATTCTCCCATCTGGAGGGTCATGAGTACACTAGAAGAAGCACCATGTGAAAGCAGAATGCATTGCATTATTTTATAGAAGAAGGAAGGTTTCAAGGAAAATGCTTAATAGTGCTTAGCAAACAATCTCAACCTCTTTCTCCAATGACAAATGCAAGCACTCATGTTTCAGTCCGGTACTCTCCTTATTCCAGTATCTTATCTCTTAACAGTAGCCAATGCTGAGACATCCTAAGCATGAACAACAAAATGAAAAAAAATATGCTTTTACTTACCACATGCAAACAATTACAATTACCAAATGCACAGAAAATCCCATGCCTGCACAGCCTGTGGGCTGAAGCTTAAAACTGATGTCCTCAAGGTTGGACAATATTATTCATCCAGCTAAACAAGTTGTAAAAATAAGGATCTGTTTTGGGAATAGATTTTAATCTCCTTTTTGAGAAATATCTAGAAGTTTGTATTACCTACTGTCCTCAAACACTCAGTGGGTACAGGAGTTATATGGCTAAGTATATAGGGTAATCCAATTTAAGATGCTCCACTGTATCTTCATCTTGATATGAGAAAGAAATTTACACTGAGAACAATAAATCACTGGAACAACTTTCCCAGGGATGTGATAGAGTCCCCATCACTGGAGGTTTTCAAGGTGCAATTTGACAGGATACTAGATAAACTCATCTATGCTCCCCTTCCCATGAAATTTGGACCAGATGATCTTTCAAGGTCCCTTCCAACCTGGGCTGTTCTATGGTTCTGTGAGTCTATGATTCTGTGATTGTACCTGTGGTGGGTTGACCTTGGCCAGCTGCCAGACACCCATCCAGTCACTCCTCTCAACAAGACAGAGGGAAAAAATAAGGTAGAAAAGCTCACTGAGGGTCAAGATAAAGACAGGGAGATCACCTACCAGCTACCATCAGGAACAAAAAAGACTTGACTTAGGAAAAATTAATTTAATTTAAAGCTAATTTAAATCGATTTGGATAGTGAGAAACAAAGGCAAAATTAGAATCATAGAATCATAGAACAGTTTGGGTTGGAAGGGACCTCTAAAGGTCATCTAGTCCAACCCCCCTGAAAAAAAATAGAATCATAGAATCA
>NW_008824716.1:1285322-1302439 GCF_000699105.1 Pygoscelis adeliae
ACCCTCAGCGTAAAAAATTTCTTCCTTATATCTAGTCTAAATCTACCCCCCTTTAGTTTAAAGCCATTCCCCCTTGTCCTGTCGCAACAGGCCCTGCTAAAAAGTTTGTCCCCATCTTTTTTATAAGCCCCTTTTCAGTACTGATAGGCTGCATTAAGGTCATCCCGAAGCCTTCTCTTCTCCAGGCTGAACAACCCCAACTCTCTCAGCCTTTCTTCACAGGAGAGGTGTTCCATCCCCCTGATCATTTTTGTGAACCTCTTCTGGAGCCGCTCCAACAGGTCCATGCTTTTCTTATGCTGAGGGCTCCAGAGCTGGACACAGTACTCCAGGTGGGGTCTCACCAGAGCAGAGGAGAGGGGCAGAATCCCCTCCCTCGACCTGCTGGCCACACTTCTTTTGATGCAGCCCAGGATACGATTGGCCTTCTGGGCTGTGAGCGCACATTGCTGGCTCATGTCCAGCTTTTCATCCACCAATACCCCTAAGTCCTTCTTGGCAGGAGTCCTTCTCGGCAGTAAAACAACACTGGCACCACTGAGAAGAGTCTGGCTCCAACTTATTTACTCCTCCCCATCATGCAGTTATACAAATCATAAGATCTCGTCTGAGCCTTTTCTTTTCCTGGCTGAGCAATCCCAGCTTGCTCAGTCTCTCCTTGTAAATCAGAGGCTCAGGTCCCTTCATAGTGTTTGTAGTTCTTTGCTGGACTTGCTTCAGTTTATAATTGTCTTGCACTGGGGAACCCAGAACAGGACCAAGCATTCTAGGATGTGTCTCATATGGGATGAGCAGAAGGGAAGGATCACCTCCCTCCACTCTTTTTTGTCCTTCTTAAAAACAAGAGTAATTTTTGCTTTCTTAGAGGCCTCAGGAACCTCCCCCAGTTTCTTTGACCTTACAAAGATAAACAAGAGTGGCCTTGCATTGACATCAGCCAGCTCCCTCAGCACTTGTGAGTGCATCCCATCAAGTCCTATGGACTTCTATACATCTAGTTTGTTTAAATGTTCCCTAACCTGATCCTCCTCCACAATGAGGGTAAGTCATCTTTGCTCTGGACTTTCATACTGGTCTCAGTGACCTGGGATTCCTGAAGACCAGTCTTACTAGTAAAGACCAAGATGAAGAAGACTTTGAGTACCTCAGCCTTTTCCATGTCCTTTGTCATCAGGCCCCTTATCCCATTCAGCAGTGGGCCCATATTTCCTTTAGTCTTCCTTTTGTTGCCAATGTACCTGTAGAAGCCCTTCTTATTTACCTTTATGTCACTTACCAAATTCAGCTCCAGGTTGGTCTGCTTTGGCTTTCTGAACCTGATTCCCTCATGTTTAGACAGTGTCTCTCTATTCTTCACAGGTCACCTGTCCCTGCTTCTACCTCTTGTACACTTCCTTTTTATGTCTGAATTTAGTCAGCATTTCCTTGCTCATCCATGCAGGTGCTCAACAGCAATGACCAATTTTCACCTTGGAGGAGGTGAACCCTGAATATCAACCAGTTCTTCTGGACCCCTCTTCTCTCCAGGGCTGTATCAGGTTGTTATTAATGCAATCCAGAAACCTCCTGGATTGCTTGTGCCCTGCTGTATTGTTCTTCCAGCAGATAATGGGCAACCTATACCACCTTAGGTTCCAAGTTCAGGTTAGGTTCCAAACTTTTAGATATATATAAAGTTAGGCAAGATGAATCTACTTATTTGTCTATTATAGGACAGCCTGTAATTCCAGAAAATCCATAGAGCTGTTGTTAGTCCTATGTTCTTGTACAGGAAAACATAATAAATGGAGACATTGTCCCTTCTCCTTTTTTATCTTCCAGCGACCTTCTGTGACCAGAAGGGAAAGAACTGTCAGGAGGCATCAAACTACTGTTTCTTTCATTTTGAGTACACAAGTTCAAGAATCAAGAAGCTTTTTTTCTTTCATTATCACAAGATGCAACTTCATGTTGCAACTAACCTTAGTTCTCCATGTATCTGCCAAAGACTATTGCCCATAACAAAAGTGTGGGTTTTTTTTCCTTTCTATCCAAATTCCATTTAAAAAAAAAATCTACACCAAGTCTGTTTATTTCCAAGGAGGTAATTCTGAACTATGTGATTCTTTAAATCAATAAAAGCATCAGCCTGAAGTTAGAAAGCTGTAAGATATTTCTCTTCTGTACTCTTCTGTAAAGGGGCTGAGGGGAAGACACTATTTTAATATATTGCTATTCACTCTAAAAGCTAAAGTATATACACAGTAATTGTTAGTAATTGTTATTAATTATTTATTTCATGACTGTGTTATGAAGGGAAAATAAAGTACTGTCCAACTACAACAAATCCAACTCCAAATCTCAGCGTTACATTTAAAACATGAATCTGTTTCCCCCGGGCTGTAATTGTAGGAGTTGGATAACACTTTGATGGAAATCATCTGACTTTGTCTTTCTTCCTCAGCTGGCCATCAGCTTACTAGCAGTACAATCCATAAGGATTTCTTTGTTTGCACATTATCTGCACCACATGAATCAATTCGTTGTAGTGCTGCCCTCAGTGGACAAGTGCTGCCAATATCTACTAGTTCAGAAACTCAAGTCCAGACCTTAAAAAAAAAAGGACTTTAGGGAAGAAAAAGAGGTACTGATGATTCATGGCTGCTTGTGCTCTAAAATAAAAGGTAAAGGTAGAGGGAAGCCTGAGGTTATCATTGGGTTATTCCAGCTTTAGTCACTACTGTCTATCAATAACTAAGTATAGCCAGGCTAGTATTTCTATGTGCTCCAACTATAACTCAGTGACTGAAAATTGCTGTATATAATAGGTCTCTCTCTTCTGTACCAGTAAACACTGACTTCTAATTCAAAGCAATTTCAGTGTTATCCAGCCCCATACACAATAGGAATTGATGATCTGCTCTTTCACCTGTTTCTGTTCTTCGTGACAACTTGATCTGATAAACCAGAAAATTAAACCGTGTCTGGAGGAGCCAGACTAAACTCCATTAAAAAAATAGAAGAAATAGGATAAATAATTATTTGGCTCAGACAAGCAGGTGGGACTGTTGATCTGCTCGAGGGTAGGAAGGCTCTACAGAGGGATCTGGACAGGCTGGATCAATGGGCCAAGGACAACTGTATGAGATTCAACAAGGCCAAGTGCCGGGTCCTGCACTTCGGCCACAACAACCCCATGCAACGCTACAGGCTCGGGGAAGAGTGGCTGGAAAGATGCCCAGCAGAAAAGGACCTGGGGGTGTGTGTCGACAACCTGCTGAATATGAACCAGCAGTGTGCCCAGGCGGCCAAGAAAGCCAATGGCATCCTGGCCTGTATCAGAAATAGTGTGGCCAGCAGGAGTAGGGAAGTGATCGTCCCCCTGTACTCAGCACTGCTGAGGTCGCACCTCGAATACTGTGTTCAGTTTTGGGCCCCTCACTACAAGAAGGACATTGAGGTGCTGGAGCATGTCCAGAGAAGGGCAACGAGGCTGGTGAAGGGTCTAGAGCACAAGTCTTATGAGGAGTGGCTGAGGGAACTGGGGTTGTTTAGCCTGGAGAAAAGAAGGCTGAGGGGAGACCTTGTTGCTCTCTACAGCCACCTGAAAGGAGGTTGTAGCAAGGTGGGTGTTGGCCTCTTCTCCCAAGTAACAAGTGATAGGGCAAGAGAAAATGGCCTCAAGTTGCTCCAGGGGAGGTTTAGGTTGGATATTAGGAAAAATTTCTTGACTGAAAGGGTTGTCAAGCATTGGACCAGGCTGCCCAGGGAAGTGGTGGAGTCACCATCTGTGGAGGTATTTAAAAGACGTGTAGATGTGGTGCTTAGAGACATGGCTTAGGGTTTGACTTGGCAGTGCTAGGTTAACAGTTGGACTTGATGATCTTAAAGGTCTTTTCCAACCTAAACAATTCTATGATTCTATGATTCTGTGATTCTATTCTATGAAACTTTAACTATAAATCATAGTGACTAATCATAAACGACTTCAAAATTATGTACAACACACTGTTAAACACAGATGTGAAAAGGAGTCAGCACAAATTCAAAAAGAAATAAAAGCAGGAGTTATACACTTGTAAAGAGTGTGATTATCCTTTTAGTTAAGTAATCTACCCTGAAATCTTCCACTGAATTAATGAGGGCATACTGCCGTCTTCTCCAAACAATGAAGAAAAAAATAATAGCAACAATAGCACAACAGAAACTAGAAATCATATCAGTGACTTAGGTGACAAATTTCACACCTGGAATAACAAACAGCAAAAAGAGTGAACACTTTGAGAACATCATATACACTGTAAATTGTCTACTTATAAATAATACTTAGATATACTAGGAAAAGAATGGATAAAATGTGTTAGAAGTTGCAAAACCTTGATATGGAACTGTTTATGTATTGTCAAAGAATAAAATTTTCCACACTGAACTGAGCTTCTAATATGCCCCAAAAGATGTAATATTCCTGAAGAGAGTGAAAAATGCAGTACCTACCTGGTTACTGAGGAGGAAAATATTTCCTGTTTCACAAAAGGTACTATCTTATGTCTTGAATAATCATACTGTATTGTTCTTCTCTTTCATAAGTTATTTGGACTAAAAAAATTAGTGACTCTTTTTAAAATTTCTTCATTCCACTGAAAGACATGAAGTAAATATTTAATCCCACAGGATTCTTCACTTAGGAATTTTCATTGACCTCAGAACTCAACTCTGGATATATACAAAATGGTAACTTTTATCCATTTTTTCCCCATGGGCTCTTCCTGAGGCTTGCCCGAGTGAAAATGTCATCCAACTTTTCTATCAGGCTACAGAACACAAAAATCAGTGCCTCAGAGTCTGAGCTTTGTCTGCATTCATTTCTACTGTGTGCAAGAACTGTCATGAGTTTGCATTGAATTTGGATTTCACTGGTTTAGGAAGAAAGATTAAAAGCCTTCACCTCACTGAAGCCCTGAGTTACACTGCAGTAATTGCCTTTTTAAACCATGTGCAGCGATTACTCTGCATCACAGATGTAGCACTGGAAACTAGTTATGTTTTGATTCTCCTTACTGCTCATATGTCTTTAACTCTCAGACAGATATTATCCTCCTGGTATGAGGGACTTTAAAAACAAAATAAAAAGATGAGCCTTCAAAGGGTTCTAAAGAAAAAGGAAATGTCTGCTTGATTATATTATGTTCCCTTAGGCCTTTGTCCAAAGCCCACTGAAATCAATGGCTAGACTCCTATATAATTCAGAAGGCTATAGGCCCTTATTTTCTATCTGTTCCTAGTGCTACACAACCAACCACCTTTTAAAATTGTGAGATAGGGTGAAGTAGGGTGGGTAGAGCCTTCCTGTTCTTCTTTGTGAGGAATCCAGGCAAACAGGAGTTTCACAATTATGTAACGTCAAAGGTAACTGGAAAAAAAAAAACCAAAACCCAAACAAAAAAAACCACAAAATACAGTAACACAGCTTTCATTGTCCTTGGGAGAAAACAAAGTTATAGGTGTAAAGTGATTTTGACTCATCCACAATGCTCTTCCAGCATACCCACCGCAGTTGAATTATCACAAATGAGGATGTTACAGGTTTTTGAATCCTTCCTTCTAAGTAATCTGAAGAGATTAGAAAAAGCACTCACCTAAATACAGAAATTTCCTGAACTGGCATGTTGAAAAAGATCAGCTTCATCATCTCATTCCCCCTTCATCACCTCCTCAAAAAAAGCAGAGATGTACTTGTATTTTGCAATGAAGTTTTCTCTCACTATACCTCTTTAAATCAAAATATGAGGGGAAAAAAACCCAAACTGCTCTTTTGCCCTTTGTTCACAACAAGAGAAGCATTTTTCTCCAATCACCCACTGATTGCAATTCTGAGAGCTTGCTTGTTCACAGCAAAAAAAAAGAAAATAAATAAAATGTATAGCCAATAGAAGTATTATAATTTGCTATCATTATAATTTGGTAATATAAGCTTTATGTCAATCAGCCACTCTCTGCTACTTCATACGAAAATGTCTGTGGGGAAAGGCTTTGATCCACCCTGGCACCCGAAGTTGAGAGAAGTATCAAAGTCACTCTACCACAGAGATGAAAGTGAACATTCATCTGTAACAGAACAAATAGAAATAGATGAGCACAGAAAACAAGACACACAGCTAAGTGCTTTCCCATATCTAGTATACATAAGCCAACTAACTGGTGGCATTACGTTCAACAGAAAAAAAGGGAGTCTTGGTATTATAATAGCTCTTTGCAGGTTCAGAACTAAGATGACAGCTGGAAGAGGCACGGTTCTATTTTTTATCCTGAGAGTGTAGAAAGGCGAGGGAGATGACACAGCACTCTGTTCATTTCTGTTCTGAACGTGTTAGTCTTGCTCTTCAGTTAATATGGGAAATATGGTTCATGGTAGTGTATTACGGTATACCACATAACCATTGGTTATTGCAGGTGGTATTGCAAAAACCATTCTAACAGAGTGGCTGTATTGCTTTCCCTGTACATGTGATCTTTGTTTTTAACAAGGTCAGGAAGAAATATGAGCATTTATGTGACTCACAAACTACAAATAAGTTAGCAAAAATTTTAAAAATGTCATCTCAATTGGAGTAAATGTTAATTATCCTACCAAATGGAAAAGATGGTTACAGATATTACAATAACAATGAGTCCTCAGATACTGTAGACAATATATTACAGTTGTACCTGGTGCCTCCCGCATACAAGATTGGCTATGCAAGTATGTGCCCTGAGACTCGTGATGCTCCTGTGTTAAAGCACATTAAAACCACAATTCTGCTTTACATCCCATGATGCCAGGCACTCCAAACACAATAACTTATGAAAACTCAAATCTTTTCTCAGGTCTTCAAGCAAGTATCGGTATGGCTCACAATAAGGATAACTTGCCAGCAACATCTCAGGAAAAGAGGAGTGACAGGAGAATCTATAGAGCCATAAGCAATTCTGTGTCAGCATGGACTAGAGAACATATTAAGCCTTTGTAGATGATTATAAAGACAAGACTGACCAAAATATCACACATCTCACTGAAATTGCTAGGAAAAATGCATAATCATGAGACAACTTGCAGACACTGCTTCCATTCCAACTGCATTGTAAACAGGGTGTGTTTTACACAGAAACAGTAACTGCCTTCTTCCAAATGCAGGAAATGCTTACTTGGCAAATTAACCTGTTAAAATTTCAGTTATCATATTTCTTAGGATGCATCAGGATCAAGTTGGAATGCCCAGCTGAAACAATAAAAAGTAGGGCATATAAACGCAAACTATGCAAATGGTCAGGATGATTTTGGAACTGAATGCCATAAAAGTAGCTTGTTTGCATTCTTTTACATGCTATAGAATGTAAAGTAGGCAGTAAAATTCAACAGCATATGTTAAGCAAAAAGGAGATTTTCCATCCTACTTGATAAGGAAACCACTGAGTCTTGGAATAGGTTTAATCAAAGTGAAGAGACAGCTTTTTGGTTTAACCTGTAAATTTCTTGCACAGTGAAATGGGAAAACAGTCATCAGTGTCCACTGCAGAGTTCTATTCTGGAAAAAAAAAATTCCAAAATGAGGAACTCCAACCATTTGTCTGCAAGAGAAAAGAATTAAACCTTACTCTTCAGAGGAAGGATCTTCTCCAGCATCTTCAGCATCTTCCTACCCAATCCTTGCTTAATACCTTTTATTTCCATTCTAGAGCATATCAGGTTTTTTCTGTGCTGAACTCAGAGTTGTGGGCTTTAGGGCATGATTTCCAACTGTTAATCACAGATAAGGTCCCATTGCAGAAAGAACTAAAAGGGTCAACTGAACAGACGGAAAGCAGCAATAATTAGTAATCACAGAATCACTCAATGGTTGAGATTGCTCAGTCTAACCTTCCCTGCTCAGAGCAGGGTCAGCAAGAGCAGATTTCTCAGGACACTTTCCAGTCCATTTTTTAATACCTCCAAGGGTGGAGACTCCACAGTCTCCCTGAGCAACCTCTTCTAGTGTTTCACCACTCTCACAGTAAAATAATTTTTCTTATGTTCCTATATTTCAGTTTGTGCCTGTTGCCTCTTGTCTTTTCAATGGGCACCACTGAGAGTCTGGCTCCATCTTCTTTATTTCTCCCCCTGCCCCCAATTAGGTATTTATGCACATTCATAAGATCCCCCTGAGCCTTCTTTTCTCTGAACAGTCCCAGCTCTTTCCAGTCCCTTTGTCATCTTTCTGGCCCTTTGAGAGTATGTCCCTGTCTCTCTTTTACTGGGGAGCCCAGAATTGGACCCAGCACTCCAAATGTGTCTCACCAGTGCTCAGTAAAGGGGAAGGATCACCTCCTTCCACCTGTTGGAAATACTCTTCCTCATGCAGCCCAGGAAGCTGATGATCTCCTTTGCTGCAAAGTCACATTGCTAGCTCATGGACAACTTGCTGGCCACCAGGACCCCCAGGTCTTTCTTTGCAAAACTGCTTCCCAGGCAGTCAGTCCGCAGCCTTGGTGCATGGGATTGTTTCTCCCCAGGATCAGGAGGTCTTGGCATTTCCGTTTGTTAAATTTCATGAGATTCTTGTTTGCCCATTTCTCCATCCTGTCGAGGTCCCTCTGGATGGCAGCACAACCATCTGTCATATCAACCAATATTCCCAGTTTTGTAATGCGATCTGCCTCCCCCCTACACACATTCCTTATTCTTTTCTGGATAGAGGAAGTACTCTTCTAGAATACCTGAAAAACATTTCTACTTAATCAAGAGAGATAGAGGTTTCTTTTCATTTGCCTATGAAATAAGAAAGGCCTTTGTCTTCACTTACAAAATATTTTTGTTGGAATAACCGGGGTATATATCCACTGTCTCTGCTGGGAGGAAGAAAAACATGACTTGTACCTTAATCTTGGGATACTATCCAAAATCTTTTGGGTAAAGACCCCATTATAGCCTTCAGTGACTGAGAAGATTAACTGCCACATATGCCATAGACTTCAAGCTACGAGTTTTTCTTCCCCTGCAAGCATACCATTTCAGAGTCAGGATTAGATATGCTACTCCAGCTCTTAAATCACTGCATTGTATCACCCAGACATAGGCTGAAGGAGTAATTTTTATAAAGACTGTACTCAGTGAATGCTCAGTTCCTAGACCAGGAAAAACTTCTGCCAAAGAAACATGCTATTGGAAAAGAAATGTACATCCCACTTTGTCAACTCAGAATACTGCATATCAGGCAGAGATCTATGATTTTAAAAGGCTCTGGGTTATTTATTGTCTCTAAAGAGGACAGGATTCAGAGTAGCATGCAGTTGAGACAGAATCTACCTATCAGCTATAGCTAGGTGTCATTCTTTGATTGAATAACATTCAGTTTTACTGCATTACACTAGTGCAAGTAACCTAAAAGCACATTTGTAGCTGCACTTTTGATTAAAATTTCAACTCCGTCCTGAAATCTTTACAACCTTCTCTTGCAGTTCATGGAGTTTCCACCTTCAACAACTCTAAAGATTTCAGTTTTCCAATCAGTCTAAAAGATTTTTCCATTTCCAGTTTTACATTTCCATTTTTTTCCATACTCATTTTCATTTTAGTCAGTACAGGTAGATTGATAAACCTAGGTAACATATTGTCATGATTTAACCCCAGCCAGCAATTAAGCACCACACACCCGCTCAATCATTCCCCCCGGTGGGATGGGGGAGAGAATCAGAAGAATAAAAGTGAGAAAACTCGTGGACTGTTTCATAAGTGAAGCAAAAGCCCCGCACACAAGCAAAGCAAAACAAGGAATTCATTCACTACTTCCCATCAGCAGGCAGGTGTTCAGCCATCTCCAGGAAAGCAGGGCTCCATCATGTGTAATGGTTACTTGGGAAGACAAACACCATCACTCTGAATGTCCCCCCCTTCCTTCTTCTTCCCCCAGCTTTATATGCTGAGCATGATGTCATATGGTGTGGAATATGCCTTTGGTCAGCTGGGGTCAGCTGTCCCAGCTGTGTCCCCTCCCAACTTCTTGTGCACCCCCAGCCTACTTGCTGGTGGGGTGGTGTGAGAAGCAGAAAAGGCCTCGACTCTGTGTAAGTACTGCTCAGCAGTTACTAAAACATCCCTGTATTATCAACAGTGTTTTCAGCACAAATCCAAAACAAAGCCCCATACTAGCTACTATGAAGAAAATTAACTCTCCCCCAGCCAATACCAGCATACATATGAATCAAGTGAATCTGACCCCATCAATCCATAACTCTTCACCAAGGGGTACTGGAAATAAGGGAAGTCTTTGTCCTATTTCTGTAAGTTGTCCACCATATGTTGTACATGGCTGTCATTAACAAAGAGATTTTAGTTGTGTCCTCTTAAGATTCACTCTTGAAATTGTATTCCTTATATAGTGTTTGCATAGCAAGGTTTTGGTAGCGGGGGGGCTACAGAGGTGGCTTCTGTGAGAAGCTGCTAGAAGCTTCCCCTATGTCCTATAAAGCCAAAGCCAGCCCGCTCGGACCCATGACAAACACAGCTGAGCCCATGAGCCAAGCTGGTGGTGCCTCTGTGATAACATAATTTATAAAGAGCAAAATGCCAGACAGCAGAAAGGAGTGAGGGGGAAAAAAACATGAGAAATGATCCTGTGACACCAAGATCAGAGAATAAGGAGGGGGAGGAAGTGCTCCACGGGCTGGAGCAGTGGTTCCCTGGAGTCTGTGGTGAGGACCACACTGGAGCACCTGTTGACAATGTAGCCCGTGGAGGCCCCCACACCAGAGCAGGTGGATGCCCGAAGGAGATTGTGACCCTGTGGGAAGCCCACACTGGAGCAGGCTCCTGGCAGGACCTGTGGCCCCGTGGAGAGAGGAGCCCACACTGGAGCAGGTTTGCTGGCAGGACTTGTGACCCCATGGGGACCCACGCTGTAGCAGCTCTGGTAGAAGTGTAGCCTGTGGGAGGGACTTACATTGGAGAAGCTTGTGGAGAACTGTCTCCCACGGGAGGGACCCCACGCTGGAGCAGGGGAAGAGTGTGAGGAGTCTTCCCCCTGAGGAGGAAGGAGTAGCGGAGACAATGTGTGTTGAACTGACCTCAACCCCCATTCCCCATCCCCCTGCGCCACTGGGGGGAGGAGGTAGAGAATTTGGGAGTGAAGTGAAGCCTGGGAAGAAGGGAGGGGTGGGGGGAAGGTATTTTAAGATTTAGTTTTTATTTTTCTCATTATCCTATCCTGATTTTGATTGGTAATAAATTAAATTAATTTCTCCAAGTCGAGTCTGTTTTGCCCATGACAGTAATTGGTGGGTGGTCCCTCCCTGTCCTTATCTCGACGCATGAGTCTGTCATTATATTTTCTCTCCCCTGTCCAGCTGAAGAGGAGGAGTGATAGAGCAGCTTTGGTGGGCTCTGTCACTTTGGTGTCCAGCCAGGGTCAACCCACCACATTTCTTTAAACTAATGGTGGCCTAACTTTTAAAAGTTAGTTAGCTACACTAACCTAGTAAAAATTGTTGAATGTTCAGAGGGACACTCCTGTGTTTCACTTGTGCCCATTGCCTCTGTTCCTGTCACTGGGCACCACTGAAAAGAGCCTGGCTCCGTATTCTTTGCATGCCCTTTGCACAGGTATTTATAATAGTAATAATTAATAACAGTAATGAGATTTACAGTGTCATGGAGGCTAAAGAGTGGGGCTGCTCCATGAAGGGGAATGAGCCATGAGCTCAGGGTAACACCACCATGGGCAGTGCCCCCACCGATGGGGCACAGTCCCACTGGGTTTGAGAATGGTTTGCAGAGCAAAGGTGGTAATAGCATTGATAGCCCTTGACAGAACAAGTGATGCACCAGAACCAGGTGTTCCATCAGAAGCAAAAGGAGACTGGGCCAGAGGCAAGTCTGAGGACAAGGCTACAGTGTCCATCCAAAGGATCCATCCAGGAGGCACAGCTTGAGACAGGTACACCTACACCATACCTCATGCAGTGACTGAAGTCCCAGTCCTGAACTGCAATGGCGCTCCTGGGCACATGGACAAAGAGTGTCAGTCGGGGTCCCAGGTGAGGCTGCTCAGGGCCATTATGGACTGACACAAAGTCAGGGGGAAAAAAAAATTAACATCTCATCAAATGTTTCAGACTTTTTACAAAGAAAAATGTAGAATTAACATGAGTTCATAATTGCAATGGTTTGGGGGCAAAAATGCACTTGTCATATTACACACAATTGGAAAAAACATCTCCTCATTTAATTTTTTTCTAGTCCAAATACAAATCTGGATTTATTTTCTTCTTAACTATGAAATCCATTTCCCTGAAATACCTAAGTGGAGATAGAAAAAGATAGAATCCAATGTTTCAGATAATTATTCATCTGACAGCTTTAATTAACTAACACAAATATTGTGATTTATTAGCACTTTTAATAATGTGACCTTCAACTGCTCCTCAGGGAAAAACAAACACTATAGACAAAGACATTTGTTCTGAAACGACAGTCACTAGTGAAACATTTTCTGTTCAGGAGGTACATACACTGTATTTCCAAAAGAAGCATATAATGGTTTTTTTTGGGAAAGTTTTATGTACAACACATTATTCTTGTCTTGTGACTAACAAAAAAACATATTTGACATTTATAATTCTGTTGCATTATGAAGGGGGGGAAATAAGGTAGTAGACTGAGCTTCATATTCGTACATGATGATAAACAACAGTACTTTGCACTTACATGTTATTTTTCATTCTTAAGATGTAAAAACTCTATAAAAAAAAACCCAACAAATTTATATTCTTATTTTATAGATAGCAATCCAAGGATATTTGAGGCAGAAAGACAGAATTACACAAGGTCACACAGCTGTTTATGGGAAACATAATTTCACTATATCAACTTTGTGAGATCAACAGAGTGAGAGCAGAAGATAGTTCTTGTGCTAGCCTCCACCATGTCCTAGCTGGAATAAAACCTTGCAATATAAAAACAACAGAAATTTGTTAGGTTTTTCCAATAGCGGGTGTTTCAAGTCCTCAGAGGTGCAGCTATTAGCTATAATATCATTCCAAAGTATAGTATTGGCTGTAGCATGGCAACCTAAAGTTCATGCTTGTTTTACTGAAGGAAAAGTTGGAACAGGCAATTTTCGCATTTTCTTTTTAATGGTCATTTAATGAGAAACATTAAAGGGAATCAAATTCAGTTCATATTGCATTTATACCTTCATTCCTGTTTAACAGTATTTAGAGTAAGATAACCACACTTACAGCATCTTTGGAAGGAAATCAGGTGATGATCACAAAGATGATTTGTTTCTTCAGGACTTTTCTGCACAGTAATACATATCTGGTGAAAAGAAAGACCACGGGAAGCTCAGGAGGAAATCTTAGCAAAGAAGTACACAAACACCCACAGTAATCTTGCAGTGGAAGAACAGTTGTCAGCCAACCACTATCATACATTAGACATTGCAAAAGAAAAGATCTTGAAAGTATGGAGAAAGTTAAGGACCACATACCCAGCTATACTAAGATCTTGGACATTCTCTTTCAGTTTCTCTATTCCAGACTTAGAAATGCATTTTGAGGGATGGCTGCAAACGTAGTTCCAACATGGTTCCAGCTCCTCCTTCCACAATTATGGCCCCTGGAAGGTCATCAGTTCCTACCCTAACAACAGAGAACATTGTTGATGAATACCTTGGAGTCTGAGAGTACTATGCTGTCAGAAGTGTTGTCTACTTAACAGACAGCACCGCTGAGTACCTCACTGTATCAAATAATCTACCTATCTGTAGCATTTTTGCCAAGGACAAACAGTGCCAGCAATTGGAGCTAGTTTAAACAGTCAGGTGAACCTGTGTTTAGAGATAAAATGACACGATACATGCTTTCAGATGTTTACTCTTAAGATTACACTCTCAAAAAGTCATAGTATAACTAAAAGAGCTAAACTATATATGTACTTTTTATATACATGGCTGGACTTTATCCAGAAAATTAGTCCCACCAAAGTCAGTAAGTCAAACACAGCAAGGCAGTAAAACAAATGGTACAGAGTTGAACCACACCACTCAAAAGAGAGGACAGATAGCTAAGGCAGCCAGCAGTGAATTCATTCTCCTTCCCCAGAATTTATTTTACTGGTTTGATTTTATATAAAAATTTAAAATTGAAATATTGTCCTTGGATATTTTGATTTAATTTAGTTTAGCAAGCAGAAGCCTCATTTCATTGTGAAAGTGGCAATGTTTCTCCAGTGGACGTAATCACTATACCTAGATAAAGGGATTTGGATTGTCATTTGCAAAGTTTATCAGATTTTTTTCAGATTTAGAGTGTTATATACAGTGGACATCATTCATTGCCATTTCAATTATTTTGACGGATAACTCCTTTTTTATTTGTATCAAGAAACAGCCAAGTTTTTCTCTGACCTATTTGAAGTAAGCAGCATTTAGGTCCTGTATTTTGTGCTATTCATACGAAGGCTAAAGAACGCAGTTCAAACTTACCATGTTCTTTTCACTTTGGATAAGCATCCAGATGCTTATCTGGGGTTTATCCAGGCCTGTCTGGTCAAGAAATCAGCCAGAGAATCTTAAAAGAATGTGTGTGCTTATGTGATTTCCAGTACACCCTATTTTCAATCCATTTAATAAAAAAAATTTAAAAAGTTGTTATGCTATAAACTCACAGATCTGAGATTTCAGAGCAACACACTTACTTTAATTAACCCTATCATCACACTGCTGTGTCATAAAAATATTTTACTTCCATTTTGCAGAAAGGTTGAGCATTTTGCCTACGTACAAACAAGTATCTAACAGAAAAGTGAGAAGTGTATACACACAGCACTTCTCAGTTTCCATTAACAACTGGAAACAAGACCTGCAAAAGTGCATCTGTCTAAAATAAACTGTATTTTCTTTTCCTTAGATTAATTCCTAAAGCCATTTTAATCTTTGTTTTTTTTATAAATGGGAAAACAGTTACTAATGCATACTTTTAAAAAGTGAAAATATTGTGGTTATTGTAGATACTTCTTGGGCAATAGGTGGTGAGGGGAGATGCTGAATGCAATAAACCTTTCTCTTATGGCCTTCCAGGCAGAATCCACATGCCTGTTTCTGCACACGTCTATTAAAAGTCACATTTAACTATGTGGTACATGTAGTTGTGGAATAGCCATGCTGAAGTCCTGAATTATCATTCTGACCTACAGATGTCAAAGAGATTTTGTGGTTATCTTCAGCATTGGAACTTCAGTCTTTATTTTTGGAACCAATATGCTTTACACACCTAGACCTATGACAATTTAAGACTCTGATATCTTACAGCTACTGGCTCATGAGGTTACAACCGGCACAGCAGAGTCAACAGAGGAAATCTGTCCTTCCACCTCAGTCAGTTCTCTATGAAGCCTGATTGGTGTTTTGATCTGAGATGCCAGATTTGCACTAACAGATGCTAATGTTAAGGCAAAAGTTCCCTTTTGCTGAGTCTTTAGGAGGGCAGAATCCTGCATCAAAAGGTTCATAACAGATGGTCAGGGAAAATAATTACTTAAACCAACAGAGCTTCACTGCTGAAGCATTAAGGTCTAGAAAAAATACCTTGTTATTAAGCAAAATGAGTTGCAGAAGTTAGCCAAGCTTTCTTTGATTTTCCAGTTTAGTTCAGAGTTTTGTTTTTTTTTTTTTTTCTCCAGCATTTATCCAAGCCTCAACAGGAATTTTTACCTTTCCTGAATTTCATGAAGAATGGAAAAAAATGTTAGGTAACATAAATTACTTCAAGAAAACTTTCCCTGAATTTTTGAACTAAATTTTCTTCTCTTCTCTTTGCAAATTAAATTCAAATCTTCACAGAGTTTCTTACATTTTTGCCTTGCAAATATGACAGCAATTACATTAAACCCCATAAATTTTCATACATTTTACACATTCCATTGGTCTTGACCATTAACATAATAAAAAGAAGAAGAAAAAATCCTAAGGATATTTCTTAAGGTTTTACATCAGGGTTAGGTAAATTTACATACATCTAGGTTAAAGTCTTTACTGATTATGCAGACATTTTCTATAGATTTCTCTTAGCCCTTACAGTATGTTGTACACATCACATCTCTAGAGAATTTAAGGCCAGGTTGATGTTTTAATAGATTTATCTAAACCAGGTCAAATTATAATAAGATCTAATCAAAATGGTCCTTTGGCTATTTCTACAACTTTCTTGATAATCTCCTGTGTAGATCAGTAAAAGTAATCCTATAAAAAGAAAAAAAAAAAATACTTTTGAAGCAGAGATAGAAATCCACAGGGCATTCACAAATATTCCCAAAGTCACGGGATGCTTAGTGCTGATAAGCACATCAGAGGTGATTAGCAATCCAAGTGTGGTACCCTCACAGAACAATGTTTTCAGTAGTTCTGACACTAAAGCAATGGCCAATTGTCAGAAGTCAATCCTGACATTATTTGTGACAGAAACAGAGAATGAAGGGGACACTAGAAAGTGATGTAGCATACTTTATGGCTTATTTTTGTGCTTTTGTTTTGCTTTTCCCTACTGATGGTCTTCAATGTAAAAAATAATAATACCTGATTTGACACTGAAAAAATTATACTAAACTTACTGAAAAACAACAATAACAAAAAAAAAAAAGCCAAACCTTTTGATTTCTTTGACTGAATAGGTGGTTTTGAGACTTCTTTCCCTCTTCATTTCTCAGATTATTTTCCAGGACTGGTGTACTGGGTCTGGTTGGGATAGAGTTAATTTTCTTCATAGCAGCTCGGATGATGCTGTTTTGGATTTGTGACTAAAGCAGTGTTAACACACCAGTGATTTGGCTATTGCCAAATCATGCTTGCACGGCATCAAGGCTTTCTCTCTTTCCCACTCTGCCCCTGTTGTGAGTAGGCTGAGGGTGGGCAAGAATTTGGGAGGGGACACAACCTAGATAGCTGACCCAAATTGACCAAAGGAATATTCCATGCCATATAGCATCATGCTCAGCAATAAAAAATGAGGGTAGATTTTTGGGGGGTATTAGTCATTGCTCAGAGAGTGGATGGGCTTTGGTCTACTTGTGGGAGGTGGTGGGTAACTGCCTTTGCATCACTTTTTCCACCCTCCCCCACCCCTCCCCCCCG
>NW_008824716.1:1302550-1310658 GCF_000699105.1 Pygoscelis adeliae
CCCCCCCCCTCCCCCCCGCCCCCTTCCTTCCTCTTTCCTTTGCTTATTAAAATGTCTTTATCTCAACCCATAAGTTTTCTCACTTTTGCTCTTCCTATTCTCTCCCTCATCCCACTGGGGACAACGAGTGAGCAGGCAGTTGTCTGGTGCCTAGCTGCTGGCCAGGGTCAATCCATCACAATTGGCATTAGAGGCTTTTTAATTGTCTTTACATCAAAGAAGGCATTTTTTACTATCTTAGTTCCTCCACATCCTGTGCATTGGTCTCTGCTCAGTCGTTCTTTTCTTTCCTGCTTTCAGCTTTACCATCAATTTTATCCCTAGCGCATGCTGAAATTTGATACTAAATTCAAAACATCCAGCAAATCTGAGTTCTGCCAAAACTGTCAGGAAGCAGAGATTACGAGGATGAATCTAATCTTATAATTCTATTGCCATAGTCCAGGAATATCTTGCAAACCTCGTTCATGTGTGATTTTCTGAGTGAAGTACCGTTGCTGTAGAGTCAGTAACTTAATAGAAGACGCATCAACAATCAGGACAAAATACCTCAGAAAAATATACCATACACAATTTATATGATAACAAACATAAAGGATAGTTTAGGCTTTCACTTGAGACAAATTTTATCTTTCATTTAAAGAAGTACTACAGAGTGCCGGACTGTCTCAAAACCTCTTCTTCTAAAAGCCACTGGATTTCAGATGAGGGCAGGAAAACACAGTCACACAGAGATAGAGAATAATTGGGTGAAGCTTATAAGAGATTCAGCAAAACGATAGGATAATAAAGATATAAATTCACTTTTTCCTAACAGCTAGTTCTTCTGTAGGTAACTAAAAAAACCCACATCCATATAGCACTATGAGAAATGTACATTTTTTAAAATAAGAATGAGGTAGAATTTAGGATTGTAAATCCAAACCCAGAACCTGTCCAAGCTATAGGCACTTTCAGGTTGACTGCTGTGCATTCAGGCATTGTTGTCATCCTGGTCTCTACACTTGACTTGAGTCTGGATGGATCCTTAGACTAGGTGTTCATTTGCCTAAGTCCTAGGGAAGGCTTAACCTGGTAGGCATGCACAGAACTTGCATAACCCACACCAGCCATGATCCATACAAAACACTGGCCACACACATACAACCATTTTCATTCAGAACAGAGAAAAAAAAATAAACAAAAAATACCCAGAAAAAAGTAGGGAGATCATACTTCCACACCATCTATTCACCTAATAGCTCTTGTCCTGGAAGGTGGTCAGGGTTTACTGCTTTCCTTACACTGAGATCATTCAACCAGTAAAAAAGAGCTCAGTGCTGATCTATTCTCCAAAAAGTATTGGTTTTCTTTGTTTGACTTTTTTTTTTCCTTCCCCCACCCCACCCCCCCAATGACACTTCTGGAGAGTCCTAGAAGCAGAACCCACCATGGTCACTCACCTCCTTTTCAAGGAGACCCACAGTATCTGAGCTAGAGAGCTGTCCATCTTCTTTCCACTGTGTTGAACAGCGGATTGTTTTCCATAAAGCTACAAAGGGGTGCTTTTAATACATTAACTTCACTAACCACTTTTGTGGTTAGGGCATCCCTTTGGAAAATGGTATTTGTGAATAGTAATGAAGGAAGGATTGCAGGGGGGGTCTTCCTTTAAATCTGCAGTTTTCCAAGCATCCAATTTTTTGGTAAAAAATAATAGGGCAACGTCACTATTTTTTAAAAGTGAGAGTTCTATCTTCAAAGTAGGTTCTTTCTTTAGAAGAGGAGTTAGCCCCCTTTCTGAAGCACTTCTCCCAACAGCCTTCATAGAGCAGCTCCTAAGATCAGGATGAGACATCCAGTCAAGGATGAGGCACCAAAAAGTAAGGCTTAGCAATGCTAAGAAAAAAAACAGAGATATTCCTTCAGTTACCTAGATCTTTTTTCATCAGCCACCTCTGGAAAGCAGCATACACCCCTTCAAGTTAGTACTCACGTACAGGAACAAAAACATAATAAATTAACATTTTTACAAGTGTGTAGCAGCAGGTAATGAAAAGGTACAAACAAATAATGAGAGGCAGATAAGTGGCACTGAAATATTCATTACAGTTATAACTATTGATGGCAGTATATCATTTGCCTTTTCTTTCCCTGTGTTATAGGAAATTCTTTAGGAGACAGTGCTCTTCTCAGCACACTTGAGAAAGTGTAAATTGAGTCGGAGGGAAGAGAATGGAGACAAATTGTGACACAATACATAAAGTAGTAGGGAGGGTGTCATGTACCAAGGCGAAGGGGAGTCTCATCATGTTGGAGGTATTACAAAACCAGCCTTATGATTATAACATTAATACTAAGATAGTGAAAATGGGCCAAAGGCAAAATTGTGGAAGCACAGAATTTACCTTATAAACAATATTCATTAAAGACATACCAATGCAAGGTATCTATAAAAGTGAATATTATTGTGTTCCCAGAAAGTGGGCCTGAGGATTGTTTGACTTGACCACCTGTTAAAAAAAAGTGTTGAATAACATGAGAAAGGACCTGTCACAGGATTCCACCTAAATGCTCCAGGGCCTGTAAAGATGTCTTTCTTAGGGAGCTCTAAATGTTTGTTCACTTCTAGGCAGGATTTAGGCTAGAACACTATTCTATATTTTTCTTTGAACTCAACTGCATTCTGTAAATTATGAAGAAGTGTTTTTTCATTCAAAATCTAGTTCAGCCCTGTGCAGAGCTCTATGGCCTTGTAAAGCAAAAAGCTGGAATGTGGATTGCCTGGACAGTGTTTTGAAAAAACTTCATTGCAGAGATTAAATTAATCAATTTTCAAAAGATACCCCAGAAGCTAAGGCTGCCTCTAAGATGCAGGAGCACTTCTGAGCAACCAGGATAAGCTGAAAGCAGCTACCTCTAAGATGGAAAAAAATCTGAAGCAAAGAAAAGCAGTGCAGGTACGTGGGCTTGGTGGGAATTATAATTCAGTTGTCAATTTGGACAACTGATACATTCAACCTCTGAAGGGCACTAAAGCAGCCATGCACATGACAACTAAGATGCAGCCATTGAGAACAATGCAAAGTTGCAGGATAATGAACTATTGTAGATGTGTGGCCTTTGCCTCCTATGTTAAAAAATCAATTTCTTTCATACTAGGCTTCCTGACAGAAGATGTGGTGCACTTGGGGAATTTCCTGTTGATTTCCATAAGGAAATACAGAAAGTTATTTTTCTCAATAACAGAAGTCTGAGATAAAACTGAGTTTAATAACTCAACAGTTAAATGTATAGCAAAGGTATTTTAGTAAAGAAAAAAAAATAGAATCCTATGGTTATATCTTGTACATATTAAAGTATTTTTCTACTTACATATCTTTATTCTCTTCCAGCCAGAAACCTCTCCTTTTGTGAATGCTTTGCCTCTAGCAGTTTAAGAAATCTTAAAACTCTGGTTTTTTTATTTTTTCCACACTTTCTTTCTAGTGCTTAGAATTAAGAAAAAAATCCAAAAGGAAAAAAAAGTATTCTTCAGTAAGGGCAGTTATAATATTGCAGCATAATATTTTAGTTAAAGAAAATGGCTCATCTAGGATGACATTATAGGTTAAATTTCAAGCAGAAAAAGCTATGCCATGCCTTGTACTTGAGACTTCCTAGTACAAACAATCTCCACTAGTTTGCACTAAACCACTCTCTGAGTTTTATTTATATGAATGCTAATTACCAGATGACCTGTTTAGCAACTTCATAATAATTTCACCTATTTAAATATAAAACTATGATTTTTGCATTGGCACAGTTGTCTCAGATCCATTACTTTGTCTCAGATCCATATTCTTAACACTCTTCATACATTCTTAATACTTTTCATACAAGGTGATGAAATGTCAAATACAATACTTATACAGCAATGGAAAGCACAAAAAAAGTTCATTGTCAAGGTAGAAAAATAGAGTGTATTTACCAGTATGAATATTTCACAATTATGTCAGAAACTGTATGTTGCTGATCCACTCCTACCTTCCCTAAAATTTTAGAAAACCATCCCTGTATAATACAACTTCTGGAAACTGCCACTTTAAAGTAAATTTCCAAATCATGAAATCTGATTATTTAAGGAGTGTACTCTCCATGTATGTTTGCATGCTTGAAAGGGCTAATGGAAAGCTTCTATTAAGATCTACTTAATGTCCCCTACATTATTACTTATACAGCACTATAAATGTATGAGACATTTGCAGATTAATAAAACAGAGAAGGAGCTTACAGCTTAAGGGGAAAAGCTTTTTGACTTTGCATCTTGTCCTAGCAACATCACCTCTGCATGTAGTCAAAGGGAAGACAGTTCCTTCATTGCCTCTGGGGGAAATTAGCTTGTGCCATTCAACTACAAGCAAAAACACTTCTGTCGTTGTTGGCTGAACTCTGCAGGCTGCCAACTTGTGGGGCAGCATCAGCATGCACAGTCCATTTATTCTTTTCATCCAACTGCAAAAAGGAAAGGGAAGGAGTGACCTTCAATGTCTTACCTTCATACAAAAGCTTATATAACCTAAGGCTTTTACGTCCCTTTATTTCCCCACCACCACCATTTATCTAGGAAAAAAACTATAATCTTGCTTTAATTCACTTAATTGTTGATCGTTCAGAACTTCTTAAATTCTTTAAAGAATGGAATATTATTTTCATCTTCCCAATACAAGACCCAGGCATAAAAATATCTTTTCAATCTCAACCAATGAATTATTCATGATCCCCCAGGCGGTGTGCTCCATATCATGAAATAAATAACTGTATTTGATAACGTCATTATCAAAAAAGGCAGTTTTTTTGATGTGAACAGAGCATTAAAGACAAACTTATCAGTGCTCTTTTCACTCTGATCCCTGTCCACAGTACCAAGAGGAGACCCATATCTGCACCCCTATCTTGAAGAAGTACTTCTAGTAGGGAACTTTCAAAAGGAGATATAAAGGGAGGAAGATTGGAGGACCTATCATGATTCTTGTTTCATCCACATGAAGTACTACAGCCATTTCTATCAGGACAAAAAAAAAGGGTACTTCATGAGTGCATAAAGTTTTCATGGTTTCATGCACAGGAAGGGTTCTTTTTCGTGCAAATTTGATGGAACCAAGGCTGAAGTTGTGTATGTGGGCACCATGTAGAGTGCACAATTTGGAACGTGAACACAAGACCCTCCAGCACTTAGCACTTCAGGCATGTGCAGCACATGCTTGGGCCTGGCAACTGGTTCACTCTTGGCTGGCTAAAGAGATGAGATGTGGACATACTGTCCTAGAGACATAATGAAGCACAGCAGATGAGAAACTGACCCTTAGCGCACTGCAACAGTCACTAATTAGTTAATCAGCATTTCTGTTACAATATTAACATTAAGATGAAAGTTTGACTCCTTTTCATTTTCTCTTAAAATACATCAGAACTGTTTTCCTTTCATGTAAGAATTTTTTTTTGTTTGAAGTAGAGAAATGAGAGAGTGGAGGGAAGGACATCCTTGGCTTTTTACCAACCAAAATGAGCCAAACTGGGTTAGAAAAAATATGAATGCATTTCTGAAGAAGAAGGTATATTAATTGCCTAATTAACTTCATTTAACATTTCTCTTTAGCCATAAGTAAATGTACACTTCAGTTAGACAGGTACTTAGACACTTCTGTCTAGAAAAAATGACCTCTTTCCAAATACGAATATATTTACAGATGAAAGATAGAAAACAGAGTAGACAGAGTAACAACCTAGCTGAACAAATGCCAAAGGAATTCAAAGCTGGTTTGTAATCAAAAAAGTGCGTTTGCCTGACTCTTCATTTCAACTTGCTGTGCCTATACTTCCTGATACTTTCAGTCCAAGGGTAGGAAACAGTAATAATAAAATACAGTGTGATTACGTGTCATTTTTTTGTTCTTTATTTCTGAATCTCATGATCCTACAGGATTTCCTCCCTGCATCCTGCTCAAAAAGACAAAAAACATTAGCAACAGACTGAATTTTTAAATGTGTATTTAAACATTTTGAGGTTTGGCCATGCAGAGCGCCTGCAGGATGCATTGAATTCCTACATTCACGTAATTTGTTTGCACTAACAGTGTTAAGCTCAGCACATTATTCCAGACTTAAACTTTTGCATAGAGCCAAGATGGTAACTAGTGCAGACGTACAGCTGTACATCTGTACAAGTGTTGTACCTTTCTAGAAATAGGTGGTTGAGTATTAAAAAAATTAAATTTCCTTGCAGTTAACTTTATTCATTCTGAATGCTTGTACAGTACCTTTAATACCTTCTGTTTGGAAATAAACTGACCTACAGCTCTGAGTACCAGAATCTGATCTTCAGAGTCCCAGAGTACTTGCAAACCCACTTGAGATCAGCAATGCCTGATAATGTTGACCACATCGTGTAAGCAAGAGTTAAGTATTTTTTGTTAAGTAGATAAGGTAACACCCACAGGACTTGATCACAAAGACTTGTGTGGTAAAGCGGAACTTGGAAATTAAATGTTTCAATGCAAGTACTACAATCTTGAAAAAAACAACTCTGCTTTTGTCTGACTTAGAGGTACTGACTGTGCAGTGACTTCACTGTTATTCTATAGTGTTAATGCAACTATCCAAGACCACTGAAGGTAAAATACATAAACAGCCGTTTGAACAAAGTCTTGAACAAAGCAGTTTTTCATTCAGGTGAATGCTTGAACCACTAAGCTAGGGTGATGCTTCTCGTGTTCACTTTTGCTACATTATTCTGCAGCTTTGTGTTGTGCGTTGTCACAGTTTCAATGAGAAAGGTTAAAAAGTGACATTGCCTAGCATAACTTGTTGGTTTAGTTAAAGGATATTGTGGAGCTAGTCATACCACAGTGGGTAATGAAGCCAGTTTTATTCTCTCTGGGTGAATAACTTGAGTGTATAAAAGATGGGGAGCTGTTGTGCCTTGAATCCTTTTATGGATCTAATCAGTGTTATTAAACTACTCTCTCTTTAAATTTTTAATTGTGACTCAGTAACAATAAAGATCCAGCAAACTCTATGATTGCTTTTATTATCCTTCATCAGTAACTCCCTTTCTGCATAGAAGAACCTAAAAAAAGACAGGTGTCTTTACAAAAATGATGCCTGGACAGCAGAGAAAAAAAGACATCATGGAAGGCACTTGTTGCTGACAAGAAAACAGGTTGTAATGCAGCAAGTGCTTTGGCAAACCATGAGGACCACATGGGGTGTGTCAAAATGTACCCAGCAGAAGTATTCTGTCTGCAAGCAGCCTGCGTACAGGCAATTATATTACAGACATTGGCACCAAGGGACAAAATCAACCTCAGAGGAGTGAATCAAATAGAGCTCAAGACACATGTTGTGAAATTGCCCCAAGAAATGGGCAAGCAGCCAATAAAGCATAAGGCAGCATGGTCAGAAATGAGTTGTGTCATGGCCTAACATATGGGATGAAGAAAAATCAGAAGAAGAAACTCCTTCCTTGTCTCAAAGTCTGACACAAAGGATAAAGGTATGTCTTATCCATCTCTTTCTCTAAGTGCCTGAGTATTTATAAAATGCTTATCACAGAAAAGAAATTATTCATCTCTCAATTGAAGTCCTGAGAGACAGAGAGACAATCCTGAGAACAGAGAGCTCCATAAGATCAGTTAATGCTTGTAGTAAGAATCTAACTATTTTAAATATCTCGTCATAGAAAATACATGAAGAAACTGATTGAATGGTAAATATCCTCTATTTGTTTATAGTAGCTTTTTAAATTTGGCAGAGGTATCTCACTGTTGTAGAACTAGAAGACAGTTGATAACAGTTAATTCTTCAACAAATTCTGTAGTTTCATATGAACACTATAAAAAGAAAAGGTTAAACTTTATATATAAAAGCCATAGAATTCTTCAGAAATTGTAAAAATATAGGCATTCTTTCAGGGACAACTCTGTAATGAGGGAACACTATGAAGCCATAAATTCTCATCTGTTTGGCTTTTTTTTTTTCACATCTATATTATAAATTTTTAATCTGGATAGATTAATATTTTGAATGTGTATCAAATATAGATTCAAATGTACATTTCTGGTTTTCCCCAATTTCTTTACTGACTAATA
>NW_008824716.1:1310730-1316337 GCF_000699105.1 Pygoscelis adeliae
AAGGGAATAGCAGAAATAAAAAACTTATTCTTTCTATGTGTGTGTTGTTTTTTTTTTTCCTAAACAGAATAGAAAACAAAAATTTACATTTGTTATCCAAGTTGCAATAAAAATAGGGAGACTTCCTAATTTCACATATGGGCCAAATGGGCCAGTGTGCGATCCAAAGTTCTCAGAAACAACTTTAATGCTGCATGCTGCATACCTGTCCAAGTTTAAGGCTGTTTGCACTGACTGAACTTTCATTTTGTGTAAAAGCAGAATTAAGAACAACATACAGAAAAATTATTTGGCTTTAAAATCACATTGTCTGGCAGGGAAGTGAGGGGAGGGAAAACAACACAAGGGAACCATTCATTCATTATGGGGAAAGTGAAAAATCCCTTAAAAATTTCAAGGCAACGAACATCAAGAGCCAGAAGGGACAGGCTGTGCAAAGGCCAGCTTTGCATGCATTTCAGGCAGAAGCAGGAATATTTACACCTAGTGATACTGTGTGTGCCCCAGAAATGGAATCGTTACTCGCAACAGCAGCTGTGTTCTGCATGCAAGCCACAACGCTCCTTTGTACAAGGTCAGTTCCTCTTTCTGATTCTTATTATTCTCAGAACAGCAGTCCAGCTCATTGATACGGTGAAAGAGTAATGTCAGATGATTGGCAAGTGTCTCACCAGCAGGAAGTTAGCTGATAAGCTTCTTAAGCAGTGAGCTCTGGTAAGCAGGAAGCACTGGAGCCAGCTCAAGGAAGTTACCCTTAAAATTGCTTTACTCAGACCTCAACCTCAGCAGCCTAATTAGAAGTTGTTGAAAGGAAGAGTCTCTGGCGTACATTTTTCTATAGACAAGACTTAGAAAACATGTTGCTTGGGCAGCAGTAAACAGACAGGGAGATAAATGTTTAAAAGCTACCATAAAAAATATCAGACGGTTCACAAGTACAAGAGTGGAAAAACCAGACTAATATAAGTGGTCACTGAAAGGTTTTGAAGCAGCCTGGGACAGGTCCCAGTGGAAAAACAGCAGGCAAACAGGCGAACCATGCAAATGAATATTGGCAATTTGAGCATTTCCTATTTGTGGAACCCGATCAGGCCCAGAGAAAGGAATGCTGCATAATGAGGATTATCATATTTCTCCACATGATATGCTGGATAGAAAAAACACTAACAGACCTTTTCTTTATAGTGATCTAATCATTTAGACAGACACTCATTCTTTATGGAAAAGACAAAGCATATTAAATTAGGAACATTAGATTGAGCTAATGATAGGATGACAGTGTGAACAGAGAAGGGCTCAGAGATGTAAATGCATGATCTGCTAAGGTTATTAAAATAACATTCTCCTGAGTCTTCTCTCTCCCTACCCTGAAGTAGTGACTACGGCTGCATCCTCATACAATTATGAGATCTCTAAACTCTTGAAGACACTCAAATTATTCTAAAAAGCCTCTCTGTATAAGTATTTATGTGTATATATCTATCTCTCTTTATATATAAAACTCTGATTATCAGATTATTTTCAATATAATTCAAAAAGGGTTTTGTTACTTAGGGTTCCTCTTCCTCCACACGTGCTACTGCCGCGACACACCCCTTCTCCCATTAAGAAATCTCATTTCTAGATCGAAGAGCAATTCCTTGGGGAAAGAAACATTAGCTAGCTGGGGCTGGTTTTGGAGCTGCCTTCTACCTATGGCAGATACAGCTTTTTTGCTAACACTGTTGCTGATGAAAAATCATCACATGCCTCGTTAAACATCCAAAGCACACACCATTAAGTACCTTGCTCCACTGTGCAGGCAGACAGGTTCTAGCACCCACAGATGACACCAGATAGTCTGAATTACGCACTTTTGTCTCAAAGCTAATTATCAGTGTAGTCACATAAGTCCATCATAGATGCTACCGGCAGCAGGTCTGTCTTATTATGGTCCCTATCACACATTTCAGCTGCCCTTAGGTTCTTAGAAGAGATATGCAGCTGCCCCTCCCCAGCAGCTGCCATCTCCCCTTTTCATAAAAGCAAGGGGACTTCGCAAGGGAGAACACAGCTACCACCAGGTCCAGCTTCATTAACTCTGTGGCACAGATATCCACGATCCTTGGCAGAGGATCAGCTATCAAACCCTCCAGGATCCTCCCTGCAACTGTGGGCTAGGGAATAGGAACTTATCATATTTAGTGAGTGCTTGATGAGAATGCAAGAGGACCACTATGGCATGCAATGGGTCACTGGGCATTTGTGACGTATCAGTAGAGTTGGCAGCTTGCAGTTTAAGTATTAGTGCTCCCATACACACCTCCCTTTTTACTCCCCTGCTGATGGCACAGACACATTCTACAGCCCTTCGAGGTTACTTAACTTCAATGCATAGGCACAGCAGGGGGAACTAAAGACTGGAAGAAGGAATTACCTCTGAATTCCCATCTTGTGTGGGTAGATATTTTAAAGCTGTAGACATATACATGTATATATGCATAGATACGCGTATATATATACATATAATAAATGTAACAAAAAATATGGATCATAAATGGAATTTCATGAGACAGTCCTATACTGTAATTTGTGGAGTATATGACACAGACACAATAGAAAGTTAAAGCTTAGAGGTATTATGGACTGTCATGTCAAATCATACTTAGAGAGCTTTAATATGTGGATTACAGATACATTAAACCATACTCTCCCCTGACTATTATGTCAATAGGACTTTGCATATTTGAATAATACTACAGTGTATAATCCTAGTACTACGCCACGCATGCACAATAGGTCTGAGTATGCCTGAAATGAGTAGGAAAACCCCAGATTCTTTGTCAAAGCATTAGTTATTTTTAGTGCATAACCAGAGTGACAGATACTATTGTTTTATAAACTCCCTTTATACAAAAGTTAGCAATTGCAAATGCACATTTATGATAAAAACCTGTGTGTGTTTCAATAAAACAAAACAACATTTTTCCCACTCCATTCTCTTTTAATTTTCAGATCACTACTTCAGTGCATTGGAGCTGAACTGAAGATCTGAAAACAACTATACTATCTTAACTACTTCTTCTTTTCCTCTCTGCCTTCCAAATGGGTCCTCGCTGTTCCCAATTACTGAACTGTCCTTTCAGCTTCTCAAGGGAGATTCAATCTTTCCACATCTCTACCTACCGATGCTCCCTCTCTGTCATTTATTGAATTTCATCACCTCCTTTCCACCACAAATTCTAGCTCCCCACAAATTCACAAAATGCACGGACTTGTGCTTAATTTAATTCCCCGATACTTACTGGTTTGTTTCTTCCAATGTGTTAAGAACAGGACATACTGTGGGGGAGCGAACAAAACAAAAACAAAAACAAAATCAGGAAGGAGTTTCCAGCACAAAACTTTATTCCTGCAAAACTGAATAAAGACGGTTATGTCTGCATTAGCAGTTTCTATTAGGCAATAGGAACATATCTAATGAGTGAAACAGCTGCTGCTGAAACCTGATGTCCATATTATATGTATATTGTTAAAGATTTACTTCAGACTAGCTCCAGTCTCACACCTTTTACTGACTGCCACATAGCAGTTGGAAAAATTTTGATTAATTTAATCAAAAAAAAAATTCAGTTTATGCACTCTTAAATCACTCCACTTCCAAACCAAACTGGTTACAGTTGGAAAAATTGCTACAAAGGTCTTCCTCATCTGGGTTAAAGGCTAATGTAGATTCATACATATAAAAAATAGTAATTTATTATCAGAATCACCACAGTGAGTCAACTGAAGTATCAAAAGATTGTGAGTGTAGTTGTCAGAATTCTTCTTTTCACAGCTGAAAGAAATAGAGCTTTCCAGAAGAGAAATCAGTAGGGGGCCCAGTAGAGCATGCTACAACTTGGTATTGTTTGATGTAAAGAACTTAAAAAGATTGAAAGAAGGATTACAGGTTTATAAGAATGACATGAAAAACTGGAGCTTATTTGTGGAACAAAGCAAGATGAGCTTCAGTCTTGAAAAAATCCCTAACTTTTAGGAAATATATGGGACTTTTATGGGAGAAGTTTGTACAAGGTTTGGCTACTACAGGATTCTTATACTTTTGTATCAACAATAGATATCCACTGTTGGAGCTGGTTCTGGACTAGAGAGATCATAAATCTGATCTCATAGTGAAATTCTAATCTGCATATGTCATCTATTCCACCCTTCACAATTAGAAAGTCATTTTCATCCTGAATCTCAACCACGGTTCTCAGCAAAACCTGCCTTCAGAAAAAACATTTTCTTCTTTCCCTGGTGTTTCTTTCTGTCTCTTTGCTCTGGTGTTTTGTCTTCACACATCCCTTTGGCTTTTATTTTCTTACAGTCTCCACAGTCCTCTGTTTCCTTCTGCAGCCTCATATTTATATCAGCACCTGTTGAGGTCTCTATTTTTCTATCATTTACCTCCTCTAGTTTCCTTTCCCCTTAATTCTGGGTTTCCTTTCTGCCCTTTTCTTCTCTTCAGAGGTACAGTCAATCTATGACTACTCTGGGGTTTATGCTATAACATTTTGTAAAGGAGAGAGACACATCTATAGAGTGCTTGCTTATTTTTGAAGCCATGAGGCAGCATCTACTTTTCTGTAGCTGTAGTGTTTTGCATTTTCAGATGGACACTTTTTTTTAGCTAACTTTTAATGACATTCAACCTCTCTATCTAAAAAGCCACAAGCACACTGCCTGAGATAGCAGTGCTCAAGTTCAGCCACTGGTTTGTAAAAGCAAATGGCTGGGAGTAGTTGCCTCCACACTGTCTTGGAGTGGATCACAAATCTGATTTTTTTTTTTCTGACCACGATAACCATCACCTTGCCTGTGCTGTCCTGCCCAGAGAATCAGTTGGCTCACTTCTGATGGAGAAAAAGAAACAAAATGTATGTAAAGTGGATGACAGCAGAGTTTAGGGTCAAGTCTTGAACATCGTAGCAATATGGACACAGCCAAAGAGTATTCAAAGAAGAGGCATCAGCTTGCAAAAACAATCCACAAAATAGTGGAGAATGGACTGATATCACCTCATGTAGAACCCCTTAAGGGGCCGCTACATGGGTTGAGGTAAAAAAGAGATGACAATGGGGAAACAAAATTATTTTTGGTGGTATATGCCCACTATATACTGTCCTGGTTTCGGCTGGGATAATTTTCTTCCTAGTAGCTGGTATAGTGCCGTGTTTTGGATTTAGGATGGGAACAAAGTTGATAACACACCGATGTTTTAGTTGTTGCTAAGTAGTGCTTACACTAGCCAAGGACTTTTCAGCTTCCCATGCTCTACCGACTGAGAAGGCTGGAGGTGCACAAGAAGCTGGGAGGGGGCACAGCCAGGACAGCTGACCCAAACTGGCCAAAGGGATATTCCATACCATGTGACGTCATGCTCACTACATAAACTGGGGAAAGCTGGGCAGGGGGGCCGCTGCTCGGGGACTGGCTGGGCATCGGTTGGTGGGTGGTGAGCAACTGCATTGTGCATCGCTTGCTTTGTCTATTCTTTTTATTATTATTGTTATTATTATTACTATTTTATTTTATTTCCATTATTAAAATGTTCTTATGTCAACCCATGAGTTTTCTCACTTT
>NW_008824716.1:1316524-1318597 GCF_000699105.1 Pygoscelis adeliae
ACTAAGACATATTCCCACCACAAACTGCTTGCCACCTTGGATGAGTATGTACAAGTCATTAACAAATCCTAAAGGCTTTTGTGGCTAAAACCTGTTTTAAATGCAGTGACTATTTTATATGAGCAGTAAGATATACCAGCCCATGGTGTATTAATAGGTACCTCAGGTGACTGAATATGTTTTGGCCTATAGCATTATGCTTCACAACATGCATTCCTGGTTCAATAAAGTATAACCTCTTGTGTCCTATTGTTATGTTTAATTAATTTTAAAGTTCTTTCTAATTATTAACCTGAATTCTTTATTATTTTTCCTTTTCAATGGATGATTTAACACAGCTTTCATGCCTGATCCCACCCCCTCCCACTTATGTGGAAATACAGTCTGAAAGAAAGCTGAAAGCTTAAGCCTTGGTGCCTAACTGCCTGTTTTATTTTCTGATATTGGATTAGTCGTTCAGTTATGTTAAGCACTTTGATCAGTATTTTCTCTGCATTCCCTAACTGGATGAATAAATTCAACATAACTATGTGGGGGTTTTTTTCTGTATATATGGGAAAATAAGTATCATCATAAATCAGTTTTTAAGATAGTTATACTGTACCTTTCTTTTCCCCTCCTGTGGAGATAAAGACTGTGATAGTTTAGTTATAAAGTTCTCTGTTCATAACTTGTCCCCCTGTATGTGATTTGAAGCCACTGAACAGTATATGCACTAAAGCTGGGTGCTTTTAAGTTTGTCTTTGGTTTTGGCTATTTTCATAAACAGTGTAATTTATTCCACCAAGTCTCCATAACCCTTTAAATTACAGTACAGCAATGAAACGTTCAGGCTTCAGGAGAAAATTGCTCCTGGGGAAAAAGTCAAACCTTCTGCCCTGTTATATGATACCAGAGTTTAATGAGTATGTAAAGTATCAAATTAAAAAATGTTAGCAGTTTATTATAGCTGAGCAATCACTGAATGAGAAACAGGTTTCCCTTTCATTGAGCATTAAGGACATGACCTGAGGCTGATAAGCACACTGCTGCCTCAGATTCAACATTTGATCTAGGGCCAGAGTAGTTGCCAGCCAAAAATCAACCTAGGTTTTGTTTGTTTGTTTAATCGATAATTTTCCAAGCTGCTTATAGGAAAGAAGTATTGTAATGAATTACGAAATTAACTAGGTTTAAGTTATGCATTTACATTCATCATACTCAGTTTTTCTCCAAGCCACTGCAATACAAATCATCCTTTGAAGACAGCTAGAACCTACACAACAATTCCTTATGGTTGTGTATGTTTCACCACAGTTCTGCACACTTTTGGTGCCTATTTGTCTTCTCTGACACCTGTTCCTCAGTGCCTGCAATATATATGATCTGGATGAGGGGATTGAGTGCACCCTCAGTAAGTTTGCAGACAACACCAAGTTGGGTGGGAGTGCTGATCTGCTCGAGGGTAGGAAGGCTCCGCAGAGGGACCTGGAGAGGCTGGATTGATGGGCTGAGGCCAACTGTATGAGATTCAACAAGGCCAAGTGCCGGGTCCTGCTCTTCGGCCACAACAATCCCATGCAGCGCTACAGGCTTGGGGAAGAGTGGCTGGAAAGCTGCCTGGCGGAAAAGGACCTGGGGGTGCTGGTCGACAGCCGGCTGAACATGAGCCGGCAGCGTGCCCAGGCGGCCAAGAAGGCCAATGGCATCCTGGCCTGTATCAGAAATAGTGTGGCCAGCAGGAGTAGGGAAGTGATCGTGCCCCTGTACTCGGCACTGGTGAGGCCGCACCTCGAATGCTGTGTTCAGTTTTGGGCCCCTCACTACAAGAAGGACGTTGAGATGTTGGAGGGTGCCCAGAGAAGGGCAACAAGGCTGGTGAAGGGTCTGGAGAACAAGTCTTATGAGGAGCGGCTGAGGGAGCTGGGGTTGTTTAGCCTGGAGAAAAGGAGGCTCAGGGGAGACCTCATTGCTCTCTACAACTACCTGACAGGAGGCTGTAGCGAGGTGGGTGTCAGTCTCTTCTCCCAAGTAACCAGCGAAAGGACGAGAGGAAATGGCCTCAAGTTGCGCCAGGGAAGGTTTAGATTGGAT
>NW_008824716.1:1318640-1339807 GCF_000699105.1 Pygoscelis adeliae
GATGTGAGGAAAAATGTCTTTACCAAAAGAGTAGTTAAACATTGGACCAGGCTGCCCAGGGAAGTGGTTGAGTCACCATCCCTGGAAGTATTTAAAAGGCGTGTAGATGAGGCGCTTAGGGACATGGTTTAGTGGGCATGGTGGCATTGGGTTGACGGTTGGACTCGATGACCTTGGAGGTCTCTTCCAACTTTAATGATTCTATGATTCTATGATTCTATATGTTGTTAATGGAGAAATTACTGCTGAATTATGGAGAACGGAGGCAATGCCCTTTAATTCCTATGAGCTACCCAAGGCCACCTTGCAGGGTTTTTGAAGTTCTTTCCATGTGTCAGGACTCCCAGCTATTCTCCTTCTGCGATCACATGAGTTCAATGTTTTGTAAACACATAGTCCCCAGCACCAGGACACATTCCCATGTGAAGACCTCTGCCAAAGTCCCATGCTTGCTGCAGGACCATGGCTCACACGAGCCGCCATCAGTGATCACTGCAGCTTCCACGTAGCCAAGTGTGCAGGTTCTCTTTTGCACCAGCAAGGATGAGTGGGATGACTGGCGTGTGCCCAAGTCCTGCTTGATAGGAAGTTAGGGTGTGTTGAGGGAGTACTCTTAAATGTAAACCTCAGAGGCACTCACAGGTCCCCCAGCTTTGACAGAGTTTCTGCTGTTAAATCCTGCACTGCTGTTTTGTAGAGTCTAAGGCCCTCAGCCACCCCGAGCAGTCTCTTCTCTTGCTTGGTGATGGGCTGGGACGTCAGCCTGTGCATGGCTGGGGGTCAGGATCAGGCCCGGTGAAGGGAACAAGGGTCAGACACAGCCCTGGGATGGCTGGGCAGGGCCACAGGGACAAGGTCTGGACCCACAGGGCGAGGGCCGGGCACAGGCAGGGCTGTGAGGCATCAGGGCTGGAGCTGGGGCCATGCCAGATGAGCCAAAGCCAACAGCAGCTCCCAGGGCTGGAGGTGGCCGGGTCCCAGCCTCCCCCCTGCCCACTGTGCTGCCCAGGAGCCTCTCCCCAGGATCAGCAGTGGGAAGGGGCTGCCCTCAGCTGGCCCTGAGCCCCAGCAGCGAAACCTCACAACAGTGGGCCCACAGGACCCACAGTGCCTCCCAGGCAACACGTGTTCCTCTCCATCTTGCCTCCATAGGTTTTCCCTACTACTCACATGCTTTAGAGAAAGATTGCACTCCATACACCAAAGTTAATGTTTTACACACAAGCGAATTTTTGAGTTAGCAAATAACAAAGTATAAATAGGCCTATAACAAAATCAAACAAGCAAGAAGCAGACATTTCCGTTCCACAAAGGTAATGTAAAGGTTTTGTGAAAATTCAATTGGAGTTTAGAATAACTAGGACATAGCATTCGTAACATACTTTTCTTTCAATTAGTTCTTTCTTAATACTAAGAATTGGTGTTGTTTGTAATACGGTTGCTTTTTTTTTCGCTTGTGTCTAATGGAAATGTACTACAGAATGAACTAGAAAAGAACTAATATGAGGTGCATCATATGGAAAGGCAAATTTCTGAGAAAGACATTAGCAAACAGGAAATACAGATTCTGAATAAAATGATCATCTCAGTCTTAATTACATTTATTGACACAATAGTAATATTCTTCCCATTTCTTTGGTTTCATCGCTGACTGCTGTGATCACAATGAGCCCACAGTACAATTTGTTTGACCACACTTTATTGCATTTTCCATGTAAGTAATCCCCATTCTGTCGCATTGTCCTTCCTAATGCAGTCTAATAGAGAAGCAGAAATGCTAATACAGAGTAGTGCAGCAGGTGGTAGTGGTTCCTTGACTTCTTTCTTTTGATTTCTGATCAGTTCAGCCTTGCCATTTTCCACAAATTTTGTTCATTTTTGCTTCTATTCAAAAAGTGCTCTTTTTCTGTTTTAATCTTAATTTTTCTCCTGCTCAGTGCAGCTGTAGATGTTATCAGTTATAATGCAACAATATCCAGAAAGCCAAGTCAGAACATGTATCATAGTGGTTAGGGTTGTAGAAACCCATGAGAAAATGGTATTTGAACAAAAAAAAGCCAGCCAACCTATTCTCACGGTCCTGACAAAACAATAAGTTTTCCCAGTGAGAAAAGAAATGACATTTGGAAATTAAGACATCTTGGTTGCTCTTCACTCTCCACTTTTTCAAAGGGATTTGGCCAAAGTTCAAGCCTAAAATAAAGGAGTACAAATTTCTTCCAACTTTATTTGCAATGAGCAATAGGAATTTAGTGTTGTAGGGGGTTTGGTTTTTTAAGTCAGAGCTAAATGTGTTTTGGCAGAACACTAGCATTCTTCCTCCCCCCTCCCCAACCCTCTAACTCCGTCCCAAACTCCCTTTTCACAGTCTGTTTGAACCTGAGCTTTCATTATGCTCTTTGTGGGATGCTGCACTCCATCTTTGCTGCAGACTTGGAATACGAGTAATACTTTTGCCTCTTCCAAGTTCACACACTGCATCCTCAGACAGTACTGGACCCTTTTGGTCCTTTAATATAAATGCACCACTAGTAGACTGCAGACAAGAAGCACTGCTCTGAGCTGTCTTTTTCTTCTTTCCCATCTGTGTCAGCCACAGCCCAGCCCACTTGTGTTTCTCAGAAACTGCAGATAGTGTTTTGTTATGCTGGGTCCCTTTCAGCACAGCATTTTTCTTTCTCTGATGCTAGTCAGTATCTTTCTCATAATCAATGAATGTCATTCACATTGGCAGGTTATTTTCATTCATCTTTACCAAGAATTCATTAATCACTGGAGGAGTTCTCCACAGAACATCCTGATTAATAACCTCTCTGCTTTCTGGTTGAGTAGAAAATTTCTGTTGTAGTTGGTGAATTTCTCAGTCATTTAAGCACAGAATCTTAGAAATCACAGAGCTGAAGGTATCATCTAGTCCTACCTGCATACAGGCAGGATAAAAACCACTTAGGCAAACACTAAAAGAATATGTCTTGCCTCTTAAAAAACAAATAAAAAAAAACAAAAAAACCCAGCTTATGCAAGCATCTTATTGTATTGCTTCACTAACACTTGGCTTTCAAAAATTTCCCTAGTATCTAAACTAAGTCTTTGATGAAAATTCAGCTGGTTTCTCTCTGACTTAGACCTTATGGTTACAGAGAACAACCATTCACTGCCCTTATTATAACTGCCTTTTACCTAATGGAAGAAACTGTTGCTACCTCCTGTCCCTTATACTTCTATCTGCTAGACTGAATAAATGCAATTATTTCAAACTTTCTTTTTCTTCATAGGTCACTTTTTCTAAACGTCTTATCATTCTTACTACTCTCTCCAACTTATCACAATCTTCTCTAAACCATGTTGTTGGACTCTGTTCCAGCCAAGGATCCACTAAAGCCAGGAAGAGCTAGAAAAAAATTGCTTCCTGTGTCTTACATCCAACAGTCATCTTAATTCGTTCCAGAATAAGATTTTCCTGTTTTGCAACAGGATTGCACTAATGACTTATATTCATTTTGAGATCTGTGATAAGCCTTTTATCTTTTCCATCCAACTACATAGCCACCTAGAACCTATTTTAAATGTATGTATCCTATTTCTCCTTTCTAAGTGCAATGCTTTGCACTTGTCTAAAATCAATCACATGAAATTCAAAGAAGATCTTTTCTCAAATCCTCATTTTGACCTCCAAAACGTGTTTGTCACCCTTCCCAGAGTGAATTCTGCTATAAAGTTTTTATATATTGCATGGATTATACAAAGACTCTTACACAAGAATAATGCATTGACTTTCAAGAATCTAATTTAAGCAGGTTTATATGATTTACTGGGTCTTTAATGGTCTTTTGTAAAAAAAACTGCTGCTGCTAGAGCAATTGTGTATTCACATAAGTGGTTTTCTCAATTGCCATTCCTATGGGCTCCTGCTCTGCAAAGCCAATCACTGTTTTCTTTCTTCAGCAGATTCTTTCCTTAATTCAGCAGACTGTATTCTGTGAGTAGATATCTCTGCTTGCTGTTCTATGTTCCCAGTGACATAGAAAGGGATATACAATCCTGTCCATGAGTGATACATCTGTTGTTGCCCCTTTACCTGGTTTCCAATCTTACTCCAGCATCTTCTTCCCTCCAGACTCTCCTGGATTCCACTGATGCTGTATTTACCGATGTCTCCTGCAACCATCTCCCCAAGGGCTTTGCACGGTTCAGTACATTAAACCATCTCTCTCACATTTCAGTAGGTATCTTTGTTACCTCACCAACATCTTGGCTGCTACTTCTTATGAGGAATCAACCTGTGCACACATTATCACTTTGCATCTGGCATTCAGACCTTCAGTCTGTCAAAGCTTGGAATTTATTCAGTTCAGTGTTAATTTCTATCATACCAAGCATTTCTAATTGAATTTAGGATGCTTTCTGCAGATTAGTTTTCCCCTCTCCCACTTCCATCTTTGTGTTTGGCATAGGCAGATCTAGCAGAAGGACTGACAACATATAAAAACCAATTACATACTTCCGCAGCCTATCGCAACTTTTCGCTCTGCCCAGTATACAAAAAGTTAAGTGCTGGAATAGCCTGAGTACGTCATTAATATATATGTACCAAAAAATAAGGAACCAAGGTAAGTGCAGCAGGGAATGGCTCCAGTTTATTACTTGACTTCCAGAAAGGGAAACAGAAAAACCTCTGAAAAGAGATTGTGTTGAATGAGTAAGCAAATTAAAAATTGTAACGAAGATAAGAGAAAGATTTGGAAAGTCTAACAATGCTTTGAAATCCTCTTAGTGCTGCTGTCACTGCCATAACCAGCCTGCTGCTCTGCTACTTTGTTAAATCAGCCCTTCTAAATGCAGTACTTGTCAGTGACACTACTTGCAAATTGGTGCCCGTTCAATATTTAGCGGAATAGGTAAAGATAGCAGAAAAGGCAATTGCAGCAGGAAGTTTTCTTTTCAAACCTGTGTTCATACCAGATAAGGAAGTCCAAGGTTGTTCATGGTAAATCAATACATTGGTTAATTGCCAATAAAATGAGGTTAATGGTACAGTTCTTTACAAGGACACTATTTATAGTCTTTAATATCCTCTGACTTTACATTCATTGGTAATCACCATATAGGAGAGTTAAAGTGAAGGGTCTCCCAAGTACCTCTATTTCAGTCTCTATTTGCTTTGAGCTTTGTCATCCATTTCAACATATATTGGTAATGTGCACCCACTTTGTTTTAATAAAATAGACCAGCATCAGTGAAAAAGATTGCTTGAGTTTTCCTTAAAGCACACAAACAGATTTTTGCCTACTCCTGGCTTAAAGAGCAACATAAGAGTAAGCCATACTGTATTCCCCTTTTGCCTATATTGAGATTTCATTATGATTTTATTGAGTAGAATCTGGTTCTTAGTATTGGAGATCCTTAAACCAGTAATGAACATTCATTTAAGAAAACATTTCCATAAATGCTTGATTATGAGCACATGCCTAAATCCTATTGAAGTCAATGTGACCTAAGTATATGCTTAAAATTTTGCTAAATAACCAAGGACTTTCCTGTATTTTAAAAAACTAAATTGGGACCTAAAAGAACTTACTAATGAAAAAATAAATTCTTAGTCAAATTTTGTGCTTTAAAACATATTTATACACAATAAATAAGCGACCACAATGTGGTCACGTATGATAACTTCCTATAGAGTATTTACATTAGCTACTTTATGTTCTTGCTCTAGGATAATGATTATGTACAATACTGAAATCTGTACATAGTTCAAAGCCCTCCTGTAATTATTTGGAAAAAGTTGATTACATCTGTTTATGGAATTTTTCAACAAAATCTTTTAAATATTCTTCTGTTATCTAGAAAACTGCATTTTCTATATGGGGCTGTGTGACTGAATGATTTGAAAAAGACAGAAGGCCATCCAAGAGCTTATGCAATGTTTGAAAGTAATGCTGGTCAAATGGATGTGACAAAAGTACATAAACAGTAAAGAGTTTTGACTGCCTTAGATTAAAAGCCAATGACATTAACAGTAGCTTCTGTCACCCACAGATGATCCCAAAGTGCTTTATATATTATGCATAGCAAGAACAATCCACCCACTACTAGAATACAATTATCTCTGTGGGAGAAGTGTGGCATTCCATGATAGCAACCACATACCCTACCAAGGTACTTTGATGCAACTGCAATCTTGAACACTTATATCCAGCAAGCATAAGTATATAAAAAATTCTCTACAGAAACAAATACATATATAAGTATGTCTAGAGGAGAGGAAGGGAAAGGGTGCTTTAAAAATATAACTTCTACATTTAATTTTTCTTTTTTATTATTATTATTTTTTCATGGGAATGAGGTAATAAGATAAAAAGATAAAAAGAAAGTCCCTCCAGGTTTTGCATAATCAAAGGTAAGCAAGACTTACAAAACTTTCATTCTCATTTCCTTGCTCACCTCTGTGTTACTGTGCTTTTACTTGATTGTTAAAGGGACAGCAGCAGTGGCCAGTGATTGACATGTTTTCTTCCTTTCTTTTCCTCCTCCCCCAGACTGATACAACAAAATGGTCAGTAGCTGATCAATGGCTGCCCCTGGTTGTCTGAAACAATGGATTTGCTTGGAGTATTAAAAGTGTCGATTCAAGTCCTGCATATTTACCAATGTTTTGGTAGTCACAAGGAGCATCTTGAGTAGATCTGATTAAAAATTTCTTTTTCCTGTTTATTGCAATAGCCTTTGTCCCCAAAGGACTCTTGTGATGTCAAGCTGTGTGGACACATGAGATAGCAGAAGATGGAGAAAAATTCTAGTTGTATGCTACAGAATTTGCATGTCATTCACACCTACTCTTTCTTTTTTGAACAAATCTACAGTTTGCAGGTGAGAAAATTTTTTTGGTGAGAAGACAAGATTCTTTTCAAGATGAATACATCAGACCATCAATTGTCAAAAAACTAGGGAATCTGATTCATCACTCTCTGATTCAATGCTATAATACTTTAGTTCCACTGAGTTCAACCCTATTGTGCTGTTCTGTTGGAAAGGGCCCTTTTATGAGCACTCACATAACAAATACAATTTAAAATGGCTCTCTCTCAAATTTTCCTTCTCTGCAGTCCATCATTTATATGGATGGTTAAGTACTGCCTATACATATATTGTACATAACCACAAAAATATGTTAAAAGAACTTCTTAGGTTGAGTGCTCAATCTCTCGAAAATGTCAGATTTGAGGTTACTACTGCAATGTTAATTTGATCCCTCATACATATGCATTATGTTATAATCTTTAATTACACCATTACACAACATCTTTTCCACAGGACCTCAGCCTCACTACAGGCCATGAATGTATGATGTTCACTTAGTGATCAATATGATGATCAATATTTTCTTTTACCCTCATTATTCAGTGTGTGACCCAAGGCTTTACTTACTTCATACAATTCAAACCTCATTTCTGAATAGGCACTATGATTAATTCCTCACAGGCTGCTCTAAGAAGTTCATGACGAGGCTATCCCAGTGCTTCATAAATATGGAAGTACTTATTTCTTCAACTACCCTGGTGGGGAATATGATGATATTACTCCTATTTGGGGGGCAGGAAACTGAAGTACAGAAGTCAAATCCATGCACTAGCTGGTGACAAATTTCAGAGTACAAAGCATTAGTGTCCTTCAGCCTTCAAAACTCAATACCAGTGAAATGCTACAAGAGTCCAGTCCTTCTGCAGATGTGGTTTAAGTGCCTAGCCCAAAATTACATGGACACTGTGGTAAGGACAGGACTAGACATCAGCTACCACAGCAATATTTAAGCATCATTGTTTTAATACCATTATGTTTTTCCTCCTTGCAAGTCATTCACTGCATGTATTTATTAGGGATTTTGACTTTTTCATTTGTGTAAGTGGATTTTTAAAATTTCAAACATCTTTCAAAATAGGAAAACCATTTCTCTTTCACTTTATGAATAAGAACCATACCTGAAAATTACTGCCAGATGTCAAACTCCTCAGAGTTTGCAAATAAATCTAAAATAAATTATGAGCAAATACATCTAAAATAAAGAGTTAGTTTAGATTTTGGATTTCTTCTGGGTTTTTTATCTGATAAACAATTAAGCCCGCAGAAGTGATCTAAAATAACAAGCACATCATGATTACAAGGCCAGATGCATACAAATATATTTTGTACACATTCTTTAAAACCCTGCAGCTCTATCTTCCAAGTTTGTAGGTTAATTTCTATATGTTTCCAGAAGCACATTAGTAACTTAGTCTCTGCTTTGCTAAAGGCCCTCTTTTTCTTATGCCTCTAATATGAATTGGATCTTAAATCATAAGCAAATAGTATTCACACTTCTGTAAATTCAGGACTGTTCTTTGTATACTAGTATAATTTTTCCAGTTTGCTACACTAAGACACAGGGTTTTCTATGTACAGATCAACTTAGGTTTGATACAAACTTTCAGAAAATTTGCCAAATTAATTGAGGCTTTTGATGAATAATAAGAAGAATTTCATTATGACAGTGTAAAGCTCTGACCCACAGAGCTTCTGCATGGTTACAAGGGGAATCCTTTGGAAAAAAGCTGTGTAGACAGACTGTTACGGAGTTACCTCTCAGGCCAGGAGCAGTTCTAAATAATAGCAGGCACATAAATGTACATACATGACTTCATATATAAGTATGCTTACAGAAAATACGTGGTTATAAAAATTAAATAAACATGCATTGTTGATTTATGAAAGACTTAAAATCTTCTCAAGAGCACAGTTGCATCAGGTAAAAGATTCTTCTTTGTATTTTCTATTGAGAACTAGCTGAAGGTCAACTATTAATAGTTATCACAAAATAGATTGTTTCAATTAAATCTGTTGTACTAAAAGAGTCTGTTATTTATTTGACACCTAGATTTATTTTCCTCAGTTATCTAAGCTGAAGTAACCCAATGGCAGTAGTTACACAAGTTCTTTCAGTGTTAGCTTCAGGTTGGTGAGAAAGTTGACATTGACTCAAAACCAAAATGAAGTTTAAAAAAAAACAAGACAAAGTGTTATTTGGGTAACTTACTGTGTAGAGCACTCCCTGTGGTGTGTGGCTCATTTCTGTGTATGTTGTGGCTGTTTTCATCATTTTCCCCAACAGCTAAATCAAAAAAGAAAAAAAGAAAACGACAAAAAGCAGAAGAGCACTGCTCTGTCAGAAAGAGCCATTGGTATAATGCAGAGGTGTGTGATGTAACTGGCAATAGCATCCAGCTGCATCCAGCGCCATCATTAACCACATCAATTTGCCTGAGAGAAGTATCACTACTGCTAAACCTGTTTCCCAGAAAGGCAGCTCATAAAGTAATAGTTTGGCACTCTTTATGTTTATTTTGCATAATTTCTTCTCCTTTCCACCTTCTAGCTTAGTCACTTAAACATTGTAGCCTCAGCATGCTAGTGCAACAGAACAGCTTGACTGACTTTCCAATAGTTGTGTCCCACCAAAGTGTTATTTTGATACCTATATTTGAACAGTGTCCCAGAACAAAGAGACAAACAGCTAGATTTCACATTGTGATATGCAACTCATCACTCTGCAAATGAGGGAAAAAGAGGTTTTGAAGATTATTATGGTTTTAGGATAACTGCACTTGTGTTTTTTAACATCTTAGGTTTTCAATCAGGCTTTTAGTAAGGTCACTGTGATGTTAATAGCACCAGTGCTTTGCAGATAACCACACTTCTCCCCACAGCACTATTTGTCGTCTTAAAATTTGTTCATCAGAAACTACCCGCCAGTGACTGAGCCAAAAGAAATCATCTAAGGCCCTATCCAACCCTCATGGTTTGAGGTAAAAGAATCTAATGTTGTTTTCCTTGGCGAAGGAAGTAAAGAAGCTTCACTAAGCAATGTACAACTGCCTGTGGATGCTGCTCAAAAAGGACTGAGGAAGATTCTGCATCATGTTAATGGTTAAACTCCACACCTGCTCCCACACTCTCCTAAAATGACTGAGTGATAGGTCTGTGCTTAACAGTTTGAGAGAATCTTAGAAAGTAATCATGTATATAGGGGTGTGGCAATCGTAAAAAAAATCTATATTAATTTTTTTTTAGGTCTGAATAAATAAGGCTTAATATCCTTATCCTTGCAGTCTTTCCAGTTTCAGTTTCCCATTCTTCCACAGATTTTCCACCTGTGTTGAACAAATCGCTTAGTGCAAGAAACTCAGAGCACACAGAGCCATCTACATTGATTTCAATGGAAGTGAGGCTTATACGTGCTTTTAGAATTCAAGCCTTCATCTCCTTATATTACAAAAAGGAATTATAGCACAGAAGTGCCTGAACCACCTGTCAGCCCATGTCAGAGATAATACAGCCCTGGAGCCCTGGATAGTGCCAGAAAGAGCTACCAGCTTGTACCTGAGAGTGGTGCAGCAACTGTGGTGTTGTGGTGCCCATCAGTTTACAAAAACAGCCTCAGAAACACCGCCATGCTGATACAGCCGTGTTGCTTTCCACCATTTTGGCTACTGCCAGGGTCTCTGCACTAGTTTTATCTTACAAGAGTGCTCAACAGTAGCACAACTTAAATCTTGCAGTTTATTAGCAGGAACAGATTCCATGACAGGATCCTGGAGGATTTGCCTTATTAAAAATAATGTTAACTGCTACATTTCTACTCTAATTTTCCTCTCATCATAGATGGAAGCATAGATAATAATAAAAAAAAATCTTGATGTTCAGGTGTATTCTGATGTTCATGCCAGTATCTGCTTGTAAAACTGTGTTATAGCTGGGAATACTTTGACAATGCTATAAAAGCTGATTTTCTGGCACTGCATTAGCTTGTTCCTGGAAGAACTGTCTTCCATGGTACAGTACTTAATATATCTCAGAATAAAGATTTTCAAAACACTGGTTCCATGGGCACAGTTTAATCGCTCAAGCATTCAGCTATTTTAAACTGCTGATATATTTTCAGAACATGTATATAATTCAACAATATACATTTCTCTGTTAAAAAAAAAGGAGTAAAAGAACTTGCAAGGGTGTGTGTGTGTTTTTTTTTTCTCCACAGATAATGACCTATTCACAATAACAATTCTGAGATAACTCAGAAACGTATAGATAATATCACCACCTAACCTCTTTCAGATGAAAAGTAAAGTACACTTCTCTACTATAAACCCCTGTAACACAGTCCACATATTAAACAGAAATAAACCAGCCAAAATCACTTCACTACACATATGATTCTTTCCTCTGGGAGACAATGAGGGGAAAGATGGACCACATTTGAATTCATCATAACATTTCTTATTGGAAAGGCTCAAGATTAATGTGACATAAAACCCTGAATACATTACTGCAGTAACTGTAGCTCTATTCTGGTGGGAGAGGAATATTTAATTGCAACCAGACACCAAGGAAGAGACAGATCCAGAAAATTCATAGTTGAACTGACTTTTTAAATTAACCCAAAGTTTGGGGCTTGCAGGTCAGGCCATGTCTAGTAAGTACAGAGTTAAAGTTTTTAGATGTCTTTATGCCCACTTTTCCCATGACTTAGGAGCACCTTCTATCAATACTCAAGATAGCCAAAATAGACATATGTTGCATGAGACTTTATTTGTAGCATTTCTGTGTAATGTATGTGCTCTAAAGTAGTTTTCTTTGGTAGTATCTGTACCATAGTTCATTTCAGCTCTGAGAGGAAAAGCCAGTGTGATTTCTGGTTTTAATAAGAATGGCCATAAAACATTCAGCTATAAAATATTAAAGCTAACTTTGCATCCTTAAAATTTGTTTTCCTGTGAGTGGGTGTATGATAGAAAAAGATAGTTATAAATAAAGTCACTTAAACAGTAACAGGATTCTCTGTTTTAACCCAAGCCGCTAGCCCAGTATTCAGCAGCTTACATGTTCTTTCAGATAGAAAGGGGACACAGTGATAATGGAGATGAGAATCAATCATGTGGCCCTGCTTAATTCTGAAGAATCATTTTAGAATCTTGTTTTCTAAGCACAGGAGAGACCAATGAAAAGGAAGATTTTATTTTTAAGTCTTACAACCAGACTTCTGTCAAGCAGTCCTTGTCCCAAACCCCACCACTTGAGGTTTGGAGATGCCTAAAGTTATGCATACTGTTGCATTCATGTTAATTCCTGATTACCTGCCCTGACTTTAAGTACATTTCTGTCTTATATCCCCATCTCAGGTTAATGGACACCCTTCCCTAAAACAAGCGCTCAGCAAAGCCTTCCAATAATATAGTTTTAAATCTTGGGAAATTTCATACGTGCTTTTGTTTTGAGCGTTGTCATACACAGGTATTTTCTTTTGAGGCTCCTATTGTTTCTTAAAATAATGAAGAATGAGTGTTAACAGCTCTAGTTTCAGTAAAATTTTCACAAAAGAAAACCATAGTCTACAAGACAAATTCTAAAAGAAACGCAGGACCTCCACTTACTTCAGGGCCTTTGCTGTAAGGGGCAAGCGCAGTCCCTTGTCATTCACTGTCCTTAGAAGTAAGAGTATGGCAATTTGAGCCAAAAAACAGTAATAAAAAGCCAGGCACACCACCTGTCAGCGGCATCAGCATTGCTGAGTTGGGCTAACTGAACTACCTTTCACAGGTGTCTACTGTACGGAGTTGTCAGCAGCTGGCCAGTTCATTGTTCTCCAACGCTTAATCCAGCAGGCAGCTCTTTCACTTTCATTCATGTGAAGCTCTACTCCAATACACCATACAATTTGTATGGACTTTGCTGACACTACTGAAATGTTCTATTATGCATTGTGGCTCCCTGATGTGTCTAATTGTGTTACATTGTCAGTTTTATGAAATCTACTACAAAAAGCACTTTATTCTTCTGTCTTTTCTGTGATGTTGTGCTTTTCTTTCTTGTATTAAGTGTTTGCTAGTTTTCTATTAGATGTTTTCTACTTTAATTAGATGTTTGCAAGTCTTCTGGCTTTAAGCTAGGTAGGCTATAATCAAGCTGCAATGCTTGATTTTGACATATTTTTCTGTCAAATATCTAGAATGTGCTTGAGTAGTTTTGGGAGAGTGCATGTAACTAAACTGTAGAAATTCAATATGCTAATAGCTTCCAAATAGAAAAGACATACTCAAATGGTCATGAATTTAAAATACTTTTTCCAGACTTTTCTCTTTTTTTTAAAATAATTATTCTCGAAGTAAATCTAACATGGATTACATCAGTGGATACATAAGAGTCTACTCTACAAACATTTCTTTGATAATTATGAATATGAATTTCCAAACCTTAGACAGGTATGCATTTATGCATTTTTTTATCTTTGTCCACATTATTAAAAGGCCTAGTTATGTCCAGTTATCATAGTTTTAGGCGTACTGTTTTCCTACCCTTTAAATTATTTAATCCTCTGATCGCACTGAGAATATTTTCATAGGCCTTCCTGGGTAGGTATTCTTTATATACTCTGACATATTTTTTCAGTGTAACATGCACAGCAAAATGTAAGACAATTCATACAAAACTTTTACTCTCTTCTAGCTTTTTTTCTTTAATAACACCCTTCATACCAAAGTGAAACAATGCCACTTTAAATCAGAAAATACACATAGATCTAAAAATTATGAGAAGGCACTACATAATAAAATCAACATAGGAAGATTGCTACATTTGTAAAAGGTCTTTTATTTTTAAGGCAATGCATTATAAGAAAAGAGAAGCTTAGATATTTCAAAGATATATGGAAGGAATAGCTAGAAGAAAACAGGGAGGAAAAAAAAGTCAATGGCATTTAAAATATGAAATGTATTTTACTGCCAGCACAAAGATTAGCTGTGACAGGGACATCTAAATACATCATGAAGAGCTGCATGTAAAGAGCTGTACATAGAGAATCATTAGAAATGCATGAGGAAACCTGTTGATCCAACAAAACCTATGAAGAATGCTTTAATATATCTTCTTCTGTAATGTCTCAGGATTGTCAACTCATGAATTTTTTTGTAACTCTTACAATATTCTATGTTTTTTGTAAAGCCTAAACTCCTTTTGTCAGATAATTGTTTATAAAAGAATCTGAAGTGTCTTACTTTAAAAGTTTATCATCTTCAGATTTGTTAAGAAAAGATTGTAGGTGCATAGGTTCTGAGAGTTTAAAATCAAAATAGCAAAGAAACTTCATCTTCAAATTATTACTATTTAAAACTCATTTTAAAATCACGAATCTTTGGTGTTTGAGTCATATTTTTTGAATGTTCAGAGACAGTAACATTTCATCTATTGGTATATAAATCTACTAATTTACACATCCACACACACAATCTTTTGAAGAACATTCTTGCAACACACAGTATCTATGGAAATCTGACTCACTTCAAAGAATAAACAACCTTCCCACATTATACAATGCAATTTAGGTTGCACTGAAACCCTCTTAAAAATCAGGAGCCATGCTATGTTCACAGTTTCAACCTAAACCAGGCAATTTAGATGCACAGTCAAATACAGAGGAAGAAAAGGAGTTACATGTTGTCTTTGACATGACTGCTCTTTCAGAACGAAAGTATTAATTTAAAAGGCTTTGAAACAGCTTATCAGTGGGATAGCCCACATTTTTAAAATGTTTTGGAAGTCCAAAACGTTCCATAAGAGTTTGGTTTCTTTTACCTCTCTCCTCAACTGTCTGCATCTATATATCCTGTAGGCTTGTTTTAAAATGGGTTGCTTTTTTGAATTCCTTAGAGAAACAAGAAGTGTTTCTGTGGTATTTCCAAGAAGGATAAGAGAAGGCTTTGTGACTCTACCCAAAAGATCACAGAGAATCTGCTGTACACACAGATTTAAATGATCTAGCAGAAAGGGCAGGGATAGGCATACAGGATCTGTAATCAGTTAACATAAGCCATCCATCTCATTCTGAGCAAAGGAGTGGAAGGATGAAACCACTCTTCTGGCCACTGGGCAGTGAATGCAATGAAAAAGACAGTGCGGGCATTAAGCCTTTCCTTCTGGAGTTCTCAGCTGCATGCGGAAAGCCAGGAGAACACGGCCTAGCAACACAGTTGCAACAGGATTGTAATGCCAGGCAGCTTGCAAAAGAGACATAAGGTATCTGAAAGCAGGGAGAAACATGACTTATCTACATTCATGGCCTTTGTCTCTATTCTCTGACTGCAATTACATTTCCATAATAGATGTAGCTGAAACAGAAGTCCTAATGCGATACGAGCTCACTGGTCAGGGGATTTCCAGAGGGCTTTCATGTCTGGTCCATACTATAGAGTGCAACTTCCATACAAAGGGCAGAGTGACCTAACACCTATCATTTCCTCCCAAGTGCTGTCTCAGAGAGAAAGAGTCTTGCAATCAGTCTTCTTTGTATTTTCATAAACTATCAACTTTTTTCTGCCAGTGAGCCTGGCCTCTTAAAAGCAGATCTAGGCTCTATGGGACATCAACTTCAGCTGCAGAGATGAGAGATCCACTTCTATTTTGGATGGCAGAGAATCAGACTGGAAGGGACAGCAAACATCGCATATGACAGTCAGATCTCATTGTTGGGATATGCAAAATTTATTTAAACATCAGCTCCCCCTACCTTTGGGAAAGGTGTGGACAAAGGTACTGAGATGGAAGCGTGGAGAAGAGTGGCTGGTGTAGTGAAATAGCTCAACATGAAGTATTAAGGAAGAGTCTGACCTATGAACCAGAAACAGAGGAGAGCAAATATGTTTCAGGGTTTTCCTGTGATGAGGTTTGCAGACTGTTCACCCATTAGAAGGGCAGCTTCCACATGGGGTTAAAATTATCAACAGAAAGACAGTCCCAAATGTTCATGTTTAGCTGAAAAGTGAGGCCATTAAAAAATCCTTTAATCTGAGAGGATCTGTCTGTCTTTGAACTTAAGCTGTCTAGACCATTGCAACCCTCAACTACAGTAGCACTAGTATGTTGTTTACTGAATATTCCTGTGTTAGTGACCAGTTATTTTGAAATATCACTGAAATACATTTAGCAGCCTTGCAGTATCAAGCAGGAACCTTGCCTTTCTCAGCCAGCACTGTCCCCAGATTCCAGAATAATCCGTCAGAATCATCACACAGACACTTTTCTCTTTTTTAAATCCTCTCAGGTTTTTGGGCAGATGGATGCAGTTTGACAAAAAGGTATTAGATTCTCTTAAAAAAAAACATTTGAAAAGAACTATACACACCAATATTTTTTCACAAAGTATCATTAGAGGTATCATTAAAATGTTTGCAGAGACACTACAGAGACAATCCAATTTTATGGAAAGGCTAATTCTATCTCTGACAAATTCATTTGAATCTAAATATTTTTTACTGCCTGTCGTAGTCATTGTGCCAGTGATTCCTAAATACTTAGCCATATGTGATTTAAAATTATGCCCATCATTGATTTTGCCTTTTCTCTTTTTGCACAAAAAACAAAAATCAACAAAAATTAATGACGTTTTTCAATCTTCATGGAGAAATGAGAAAGAGAGGGATCTACAGATGTTACTGACAGTTACCATGGTTATAAAATGTGTTTTCTTTCATCAAGCTCATTGTACATTTTCTAGTGTAAGACAACAAGACATAATTTTACTATATCTATAAAGTCCACAGCTTGATAAAAGAAGAAAGACAGTACATAATTAATAGTTTATATTACACTCAGGACAGTAGAAAAGCTATTATATTCAAAGGATTTCATGACATAGTCCAAATATTTAATATTCAGTATGATCATCCATCAAAAGATCTATGTCAGATTAAAATAAAATATCTACCAATACAGATAACAGATGAAGTTCTAAAGATTAAGCACAGGAAGACAGGAAAACAAAACACAAAGCAAAAGCAATGCAGCAAGAAACAATCGTACAGACCATCTCCAGCCAATAAACTGTCAGCTTCTTTATCAAACTCAGTTTGAGAAGCTGAGGAATTCGCTTCAGGAATAGCTTTGTATCATCATCATTTATCAGATAAATATCTACCCTTGTTCCAGAAAATACACTGCAAAATAACCAAATGGTATTCAAGAAAAATCAGAATTAAATAAAATCTATGTAACCCATACTATATTAAGAAACACAAAACTCCATTAAAAAAAAAAAGAGAGATTTTCTCCTGGCAAGTTCCAGAAAGAATGTAATTCCTTTAAACAACTGATGGGAAAGGTCTGTGCTGATCTCTGTTGCCCTTTAGTCTATACTATGAGACTGGTGTCAGAAATATTTTGTGTATCAAAAATATTTTTTTCACCTCTCAGTGGTAGACTAAATACCATGTCAAAAAAAGTCACAAGAAATTTATATAGTATTGCCTCTACTCATTCTAATCCCTCCAAATAGGGATTAAATTCCCACCAAAAATCTCGAGTCAGATTCCCACCAAAATCTCGAGTGTCTGCTTTCAGCATTGTTTTTCAGAATCTTTGCTCTCCAGTAAAGTGTTTCCTTTCATTAAGTCACATTACAGACTCATCATTTCCACCTTTCTCTGCTGAGCATCTATCAGTACCCACATTTCACTTTTCCTCCAGTGCCTCTACTTGCCTTTCAACTTTCATTATCCTCATTAGAAACACATCCATATTTTTGCTTTCATCTTTTCCTTTAAGGAGCTGAAGGATGACAAAACAGTTTTCAAAGGGAGCTGGGTCAGGAGCATAAGACATTTCTGATGAGATTTTTCTACCATGCAAAACAGACCAAAGCAGGAAACAAGAGGGAAACAAACTAGACCTGTGTGAAATTAATATTTTTTTCCTTTCACAAACTGTTTTCTGAGAAAACACAACTTTTTATGGAGCCTGGTGAGCAATTTGGGAAATATTTTGAAAAAAAAATCTACAGTAACTCTAGGGTTCCAATGATAATTATATTGATTGTGAACTTCTGGGACAGAGACTGTATATTCCTATATATGCTGTTTAGACCATTGGATAGTTCTTATTTTCACAAAGGTATCTTGAAGAGATCTTACTAAAACTGAGTAACTTCTACTTCCTACCAATAAGGCTAATAATTTTGTTCCTATGTCAAAAACATATTTGTAAAACTTGTCAATTTCTATCTCTGGCTATAATGAAAATGAAAGAAGAAAAGAAATCGCATAAACACTGAGCACATGAAGCAAAAAATATCCTTTTTCATGAGTCCTGTATAAACATGTTTTGTCAACGGTTTCACCAATTACAGCAGAGCTGTAAATCTACCAGCATGTGCTAGCTTCAAGAATCTCTTCATTTTGCTCACAGCATCTAAGTGTGGAGCCAGAGATAATTCTTTTTTTCACATCACTCCTTATCTCAAATAAAATCTTTGCTCCTCACAAAGTTAAGGAAATAATCTGTCTTTTTCAAAGAAAAATATATCTGCTTTAAAAACATTAAAAATAAAATGTTGGGAGGTTTTTTTTTTTTTTTTTAAATGGCAAATCAGTTAATTAAATCAAAAGCCAATAGAAAAATACATGCACAGGAAGGTTTCCAGAGAACTTCTCTACACAGAGCTGAGGCATGTCAAGGTATGTAAATGGAGTCTCCCAAATCAGATTTGTCTACTGCAAGACCTATCCCAGAACATTTAAGGCATCTGTAGTGCTAGGTCAAAGGTTGAGAAGCAGGTTTACAGGCTTCAGATGTGGACTTCCGGATTTATGTTTTATGTGGGTTCCATTTTAGATACTTTCAGCCTTTTTATTTTTCTGTATCTGCCCCAAAATAAAAAATAGTTCAGCATTCCATTCGCTACATTGCAGGTGCTTCTTCATTTCGAAATGCCTATGAGTAACTTGAGACACAAACCCTAATTCAAAATACCAGAAGTATTATATATAACAAGTTTAGACACTCTCCAGTTCAAAGAGATTGTATTCAGTATTCAATATGATATGAGAAAAAAAAAATCAATATAGGATGTAATAACTAGCACATACATCTTGCAGGTTTTACACTCATAGGTAGTTCTCTTGAAGACAATGGATTTGACTCCTTAGGTCACTTAAAGACAATGGTCTTTGAATTTTAATTATAGCATATGTATTTACAGAAATTCCCCTAATTCTCCATCTATCCCAGGATTAGGGTCTTGATTATCTACAGGAAAATTACATCTGTGTCTTCAGTCATTTTTATGATGGTTATTGTCAAATATACAAAAGCTATTAGATAGTATACAGAAAAAAGAAATGTTCATATCACCAGAATAGATTTTCAAGAAGTTAGATAAAAAGGGGGAGAAAAGGTAATAATAACTACATATAAATAAGCTCCATGAAAGAATGAAAGAACAGTCTTCCTGGGTCATAATAATAGTCCATCTAGTCTAATGTCCTGCCTCTGACTGTGGCCAGGAAAGATGCTTATTGGAAAATGATGAGAAAATGGGGTGAGAATAAGGTGATACTTCCCTCCCATAAATCCTCCAAAATGCCAGTAGCCTGATGTTTAGGAGGTTCCTATGCAAAAGGTTGCATTTCCACCATGGATTTAATATCTCCTGCAGATTTTTCCCCAATAATTTTTCACTCACTCATATTTGTAGTAAGTAGAACATCCTATGAAAATGAAATCTATGGTTTAATTTTGAATTGTATGAAATCCTTTTACTTAATTATGTATTTCCTGATTTCATGTGTCTGTATCATACCTCACTTCAGTCAATAATTTTCTACACTGAACATTTAGGACCGTCCTTTGTTGCCCTTTTTTGACATCTTTGCTAAAAAGAAAGAATCAGGACTGTATGCAGCATTCAAGAAATGTGTACTGTAGAACTAGTCAGTATCATAATTTGATTTCGCATTTTACTGTTTAGCCCCTTTTTACAATTTCCAATTTTATTTTTGATCTGCATATGACCATTGAATATGTAAAATGGTCTGTAAAAAATCCTCTTTCCTGGGTGTCTATACCTGATTTAGTACCTATTATTGTTTGCAAATTCAGAGTTGATTTTTCCCTTCATGTGCATTATTTTATATTTATTGATATTGAATTTCATCTGCCTTCTTATTGGCTGCTCCGTACTGTGAAATCTTACTGCAGTTTCAGTCAATTTCAGTTTTGATCAAGCTGAAGAGCTATATAACAGCACCAAATTTAATGATCTTGCTGTTCACCCCCTATCCTAAATCATATAAGAGTATTTAAGCTAAATGGATCCAAGAACCAAGCCTTGTGGGATAACTACATTACCTTCCCCATTTCAGTAAGTGACTATTTAAGTCTACTTTTTGTTTCCACCCTTTAACCTATTATTGGTCACGAAATTCCTCTTACTCATTGATAAGTTTGTTTCTTTAAGAACCAAAGGTGAAGGATCTAGCTGATAGGTTCTTGAAAATCCATGTAGGGTGTTTCAATCAGATAACATGTACATGCTGACATTTAAAAAAAATAATACATTTACTGCATTTGTGAATCACAGACTTCCTTCTACAAATGTCCTGTTTAGTCATAGTCTCATATTATCATTTATAGTATGTATATTAATGTGTCTATGAAAGATGTATTTAACATATTTCCTTTAACATTTGCCTGAAATAGAAGTCAGACATAAAAATCTTTAATTTCCCAGATGCTTTTGGTGTCCTTTAAAAAACAGTCATTACATTAACTTATTCATCTGATACTAAAGCCAATGTAGGAAGTAAGTTATCCACCACAAACAAGATCAGCAATCTTATATTTGATTTCCTTTAAAACTCTTGGACAACAGTCATTTCATCCTGACAATATAGCTATTAATTTGTTCTAAAACCTTTTATACTGACACTTTTGGGACAATTCCTTAGACTTGACACTCATAAAGAAAAAAACTTCTATAACGGCCTTCATTGTTAATACCAGTGCAGAAAATTCATTTAACTTTTAGGCAGTGGCCATATCTTCTGATATTGTTCCTTTTTACACATCAATCTGATGTTGGCTATACAAATTCTTTGGCAGGGTTTCTGCTTCTGATATGTTTAAAATATACACATATATATAAAATTCATTTTTATGCTGTTAGCAAATTGCTCCACAAGATCTTTTTTGGCCTGCCTTATTGTATACTTAAGTTTACCTTGCCAAAGTCTAGACTACCTTCTTTCACCTTTTAGACACAGCTTCGGCTTTTCATTTTTAATGATTTCCCCACCCTTCTTGTTGAAAGA